>NW_026461247.1:0-70537 GCF_021730395.1 Mercenaria mercenaria | reverse complement strand
AGACAGTAGGCTTTGGTTTCTGTTAAAAATACAAAAACAAAACAATAAATGGCAAGAGGATAAGTAAATATTGTAGGAAAGAGTCGGTTGATACGGTTTGGATTACTTCGATATCATAAGCAATTCAAGCAAAAGATATGAAAAGAGAAACGAAATGAATGAAAAGAATGAAAACGAACTTTTAATACATTTTTTAAGGTAGAGAACCCAAGTGTGGGTGTCAGAAAAAGGGAGTGTATATGGGAAAGATTGAATCTAATAAGAAAGATATAAGACGAAAAAATTGCAAACAACAAAAAGTTTGAGCATCTTTTGTCTGATAAGACACGTTATAAATCAAAATTTTGGCTAAGAAATTGGGCAATTTAAGTCTGTTGTCTGAGTAACAAAATATAATAGGTTACAGAAGATTTCTCGGAAGCACAGAGCACCACAAACACAGGCTAAGAGCCACAAATATGCAAAGTAGGCCCACAACAAAGAAGAAGCTGTAACGGAAAAATATAACAGACGGGGTGAATCAAAAATCCAACAAGTACATTTTAATTCTATGCAGAATATAGTTAGAGAGAGAGGAAGGGGTATAGCGTAGAAATAGTGTGGAGGAGGGATAAATTGGAAAGTAGAACAAGAGTGAATATTCAAAAGGGAATGCTACGTTCCTTAAACACTGTTACACCACAACGTAAACAACAGCAGCGCAGATACTCCTGTTAAAAAACAACAAAAAACAAGCAAACACACACACACACACACACACACACACACACGCGCGCGCACAAACACAACTAACTTACATAGATAAGCAGATAAGTAATATATAACAACACTGTATAAAAACCAATAATTGACAATTTTATAGACTTTTTGGATGCAAAACCAAAACAAGTGAAGGAACGAAGGAATAAAAGGGCAAAGTTCTTTAAAAATGATAATGAGATATTGAAAGATGAATGAAATAAATGAAATAATGTTTCCTGTAAATCATTTGTGGGTAAAAAGTGGTTGTATGTTTGTACTTAGAAAAGTTATAAAATCACATAAGAAAGTTGTATAAGGGGAATCAATTACAGAGAAGGCTTGAAACAACATTGGGACTTTAAACGATACACACATATTTATTCAGTATGTGTTTTTGTTTATTTAATTATCATACAGTGAATAAAAAACCTTAAATATGTATCCTATAACAATATCTGCAGTACTAGAAACCGCGCTGACCACAAGACTGAAATCGAGATGTCACTAGTTGAAATACCAGTAGGGTCAAATATACTTCATATCAGATTAATGAGAAGTAATACGTCTGAAATCATTTGTCTTCCATAATACATGCAGTATGTCTGAAATCATGCCAAAACCAAATTTAAAAAAAAATACACACCACGAAAATGATCAAGCGGTTACTCAATGGCGATCAAATTCATTCCATGCTTAGCACAGTAAACTGAACAAGATGATACATAAACGGGAAATATATCTCCTAGGACGTAAAGTGCATTATAAGGGTGTGACTTTTCAATAAGGTTGAAACACTTGAAGTTTTACTATCACCTAAAACAACAAGAACTAAACCTTGCAATCTGAGCTACACACAAATCAATACTGTAATAGAAATATGGAACGGAGTTGTTGACACATCTATTAGTTGTTGCTAAATTTACCCCGATTCATTTTCTTTAATTTTTCAGCTTTGCTGATTTCAGCTATATGATATAAGATAATGGCAAGGCATATTCTAACCATGCAGATATAAAAGACTAGCAAACTAAAAGACTTACTTAGTTCTTTTCCTAATAGCTATCGCGAAGAAGTGTAAAAAAGTTGAAGGTACATTTTTCCTTAAACGGATATCTCAAATCACCGAGAAGCCTGATTGTGATGGAGTCGTAGATTTGATATAGTCAATGAGGCAAACATGGCATTCCATAGAATACACATGTACGCCTGTAGGGTACTGTTATTTGCTTTTGTTAGAACTAGAGCACTATATTTGCAAATATCTTGAGTAATATTTGTTATTTATATTTTAAATACTCAATACAAAGGTTAAGTGTTTAAGTAATAGGAGCAATAAATCGAAAAGCCGTAGGTACCGCAATGATTATCTCTTAATCTATCAGTCTCTCCAATACATGGATGGATGGACGGATAAACGGACGGACGGACGGTGAGCGATCACAATAGCTAAAACAGACCTTTTCAGGTGAGCTAAAAACAGAAATCTAGATTTTTAGATTTTATAAATACAATATAAAAAATATAATCGTTAAGAGCGGTGTTTTGTTGCAATGGAAAACGAAGAGTAAAAATGACATTTACCATTTGTTTGACTTATCAAATATAAATGATTTATATGCTAATTTTGTGTTCTCTATAGGAACTCGGACCACTTTATTCCATTGTTTATTCATGGCTATTCCTTTCTCTATCGAAATTCGTGCAACAAGATCAGTTTTAGAATTCTCAAAGCGTGGAATAGTCTTCATTTATTTCAATTCGAAAAATAAATAATTCTTACAAAATGATTATACAATTCAAACAGTTTTGATTTATTTTAGTATATTGCATTTAGCCAAAGCAAATCTATTTCATATCTAACGATATTTCTGTATTTGTCTATTTTATATACTGTCAAACTGATTTCCAGAATTCTTGTATATACAGGCATTCCAAAAGGAGATGTGCTATAACTCTGAGAATTGAGAAATACATTAGTAGTTCAAAACTTATATTCCAACTAAACATAAACTGCATTACCATTTTTGGGACGATGGTTTTGTCATTATTCTGGTTTTATTAACTGACTATTTGATCGTACTAGATAACTAAATTCTTACGGTCTCTTCCAATAGACAGTGACCTCAAGTCTACCATGTTGGGTATATCTGAAATAACGATATACACGTTTAACTTATTGAAAGGGAAATTATCAGAAGAAACTTTCAGGTTTTACCGAGTCTTCACAATTGTAATGCAATGAAAAATTATATATTTCGTGATTTTGCCATGGAACTCAGTTTCATGTAAATGTTGAATACAAACATGGCTGTTAGATGGACATCTCACTGAGATGTAATGTTTACCGAAGATGTAAGACAATAGAAATCAATTGTTAAAACAGAACAATTACAAGACCGTATATCGCTCACTTGCTAAACTTGGCCCTGGAATCATCAAGATAAACATTCCGATCAAGTTTCTTAAAAAAGTCACGAACATGGCCTCTAGAGAGATAACAAGCTTCTATTTGATTTCAGCGGGTGACCTAGTTTTAGACCCAACATGACCTAGTTTCAAACTTGGCCTAGGGATCATCAAGATAAACATTCTGACAAAATTGAAGATAGGGTCGTCAATATTGCATCAAGTGTGTTCACAAGCTTTTCCTTTTATTTGACTGGATAGTCTAGCTTTTAGTTCGACATGACCCAGTCTCAAACTTGGCCTATGAATCATTAAAATAATTATTTTGACCACGTTTCATGAAGATGAGTCATATATATGGCCTCAAGAGTGTTAACAAGCTTTTCCTTTGATCTGACAACTTGACCTAGATTTTGATCCCATATGAATCAGTTGTGAAAGGAATCATCAAGATAAACATTCATGAAGAGAGAAACATAAATATGACCTCTAGTGTGTTAACAAGCTCTTCCTTTAAATTAACCTGGTAACCTAGTGTTTGACCCATATAAAACAGTTACCATCTTGGCCTAGAAGTTATAAAAGTAAACATTTTGTGCAATTTTGTATCAAATCAAAGCATAAATGAAACCTCTATATGGCTGAAAAGGCATGAATAGAAAAGTTTGCCCCTTTCAGGGACAGTAACTCTAGTTCCCACGATAGAATCTAGCCGGTTTCCGAATGGAACTAAGATCTCATTGGGACTCTAACTGTATGTAAGTGTGGTTAAAATCAAATGTAAAATGTTACTTCTATCGTGTTCACAAGTTAAAAATAATAAATTTGGGCTCTTTCAGGGGTCAATTAGGGGCCATAACTTTGGAACCTATAGCTGGATCTGACATATAAATCATAGGATCCAAGATCTATTGCTGTTAAAGATATCTTGCAAGTTTGTATCAATACAACCATAAATGAAGTCTCTATATGGTTGCAAAAACCAAAATAGCAATTTCGAAAGTAATCGACATATTAAGTTTGGTTAAAATCGGCTGCATAATGTGCACTCTATCGTGTTCACAAGAAATTGTGAACGGACGGACGGACGGACGACGGATGAAGAGTGTTCATAAAAGTTCACCCTGATCAATCAACCTGAATATGCTATATAGCTTAGTTTCGATAGGCCCAACTAAAGTAATTCTATCATAACAGACATTTTTTATAGGGTTAACGTCACACTGACACAATATTATGTCATACTACGACTTTCTAGCTTTTGATAAAGGTGGAAGTACCCAGATGTCACTGTGTGAACTTAAAGCATGAGCGGGCTCTTGGGTTCTTGGGGTTACCAAACAAACATTCGCGTGAAACCTGGTTGGCTTTATTCCATGAAATAAACCACACCCCAAATGTGCTTTCGAACCCATAGCGATGAGTGATGCAAAAACAGTGACCTTAGCTACTAAGCCATGTATTAAACTATAGGTAATTAATTCTAAATAATTATACCTACCAACATTATCTCGATGAACAATTTCATACATGTAGCCCAAGAAGTCTGGTAAGACATTTCAAACTTACGAAAAGATAATACTAAAATAACATTTTCATAGGCTTGATACAACAGGGTACATAACCTGAATAGATTTGCATTATCTTAAAAGAGTATAATAGATTTATCCCATTTAATTATCGGTTGAGGTATGATATAGTGCCTGTCAGAAACGCCATAAACATGACTTTTTTTCTTTTGTTCAAAATGTATGTTTCATGAAAGATAATTCATTTGGAGCTTAAAAACTAATTATAAGTGTTCAAACACTTGTTTTTATTTTCTTTTTATATATTTCTGTTTCAATAAAAATTATGATTTTTTGCTATAAAATAAAAACTTGTTGCCCTCATATATCGTTTCGTTGTTGTTGTTGTTTTATTTGTCAATTTATTTTTGTTACGCGATGCGGCGAATATTCAACATGTAAATCACATTATTCCTTTTGACTATAACACAAGAAGTATTTTCGAATTTCTTTTAACTGTGCGCAGTTGTATCAAATGTAGAGATATACCGTCTGCTGTGTATTTGTCGTTCACCATAGAATTTAAATGTTTTCCGTAAAAGATTGTGCTCGATACCTTATCATACCTTAGCCAAAATTAAAAGTATAACACCAGGAAAATTATCAAGCGGTACCTAAATGGCGGTATAGAATGCGTTCCATACATTAAAATTGCCGGAATTATGCCACTTAGGACAAAATACGTTAAACCGTGATGTTAAGATAGCGATATCATAATAAGGGAGAAATACTGGACTTCAGATGTTTTTAGAACGTCATACGTAACCAGAACTAACAAACTGTGCAACACACAAATCAATACTCTAATAGAAAGATAGAACGAAGGAATAGTTTACATAATTATATATAAATACCTAATTCACCTTCACTCCATCCCCCAATTTCTTTGGCTTTACTGGTACCCGCAATATCTAAAATATTAAATATAGGCAAAATACATTTTACTTAAGAAGATATAAACTCCTAACAACAAAATGCACACATATATAAAACAAAATCTGAATATATATATATCGAGAATAAGCGTGGCGGAATAGAGATAATTAACAACTTATCTGATTAATTTCCTACTGGTAGCTTCCAAACAAGTGTCCTAATGTTGAATGTACTTAATTCCGAATACAGATATCTCAAATCACTGAGAAACCTGATTAGAATGGAGTCATGCACATTTATAAGATAGGATAGGATAAGAATAGGGTAGGGATAGGCTATGATAGGATAGGATAGGGGATAAGGGATAGGATAGGATAGATGATTAGATAGGATAAGATATAGACTATTGGATGGAATGGGATGTGAAGGGAAGGGAAGGGATGGGATTAGATCGGATTGGATTGAACTGGGATAGGGATACTGATACTGATACTGATAAGGATAGGGATAGGGATAGGGATAGGGAAAGGATAGGATAGGATAGGATAGGATAGGATATGATAGGAAATATAATAGGATAGGTGATAGGGATAGGATAGGATACCTATCTTTGGCGCCTGCTGTCCTATCCTATCCTATCTTATCAGATAGATAGATAGATAGAACTCCTTGGATATTCCGGCCTCATTCTGATATATGCACTGAAAATTCATTTAATATCGCACATAGCTCTGACTGTTATAATTGAGTGAGGAATGTACTTATCAATTACAAGATCAAAGACGGTAATTTATTTAAAATTGGCAAAGTCTACCTAAAGTGCTATTTCTTCGTGAAACAAAAAAATTAGAAGAATTTCTTTTATTAAGCGTCGTGCTTTCTAAATTAGTTTATAATACAGTTCTTTTCTATCATATAATTTTAAGTTCATAGATCATGTTCTAAGAGAATCAATCAAATAGTTAGCACGCATAAAACATTTCAATCCCTTGATTTGATTACATGTTCTAGAACTTAGTATTATGTCATTCATCAGGGATTCAAAATAAACGTGCAATTACCTGCGTTCAGATTAGTTAAACTGTTATGTATTTTATAGGTATTTAATTGGTTTCAAAATATTTTGAGGTCAAATATAATATTTCAGAAAATATGACAGATAATATAATCATATTTATATGTATATGTAGACTATCATTGGTGAAAGTAAAGACGAGATGAACCTTAGTGGATACAAACATTTGTGCATGATTGTTTTACAACTGAAGCCAATAATAAGCTGGACTTTGTTATAGAAATACTATTGAATGTAATTATATAAATTAAAAATGAAAATGTTTGTATAATTTACATTTGTAGAGAAAACGGAATTCTAAAGTGTGATGTTGAGATAGCGATATCATGATAAGGGAGAAATACTTGACTTCAGATGTTTTTAGAACGTCATACGTAACCTGAACCAACAAACTGTGCAACACACAAATCAATACTCTAATAGAAAGATAGAACGAAGGAATAATTTACATAATTATATATAAATACCTAATTCACCTTCACTCCATCCCCCAATTTCTTTGGCTTTACTGGTATCCGCCATATCTAAAATATTTCGGCACATTATAGAGCAATTTATTGCCAACACAATGATATATAAATTTAAAAAATCGGTTGATTCATAGTAAAAACATAATCATTTGAGTAAGGTGTACTCGGGTACACTAGACAATTTTATGTTCAAAATATTGAGATTAATATGCAATCCCTTGATTCTACTATTCAACAACTGGAACTATAATATGAAATAAGGCACTGCCTCAATCGGGAATCGATCAGACTTCAACTCGTTCCTTTAACATTTAAAAAAAACCTGTCTACTAGGGTGTTAACAGGCAAATTGTTGAGAAGCACAATAACAGACTTAGGATGATCACATCAGCTCACATTGTGCTCATGTGAGCTAAAAATCATACAAACTGAAAAGTTACTAGATTGCAACTCACTGTTAACAAGACTGTAACAGACAGACACACATGTAACAATCTATTTACACCATGGCAGGTTAAGAGCTCAGACTAGGGAGACATATTAGCCTTCTTGTGCAGGCTTGATTTTTTTTTCTATTTGTGTTAATTGTAATTCTGAAATTACTCGCTCTTAGTACCATGCTTGGTAAATCAAATCCTAATTTCGCTTTTATATACACATTACAAAGACTTGCATCACACTTTATTTATTGAATAAACTGGCCACATGTTTAGGTTTTATCTATTATATACACATTTATAATGATCACAGACAACATAATTTGTTTTATCCATTAAGCTGAACTGTGAATAACTACTTTTAATAACAGTACTTGATGCTTTTGTCAGGCTTTGAAATAAGTATTGTCAAAATAAAGAAAATGTGACTTGCTGTAATCTGTATTCTACAATGTACTATTTCTCTTGCAAAAAGAACAAATAAACAAGAGGGCCATGAAGGCCCTGTATCGCTCACCTGACCTATTGACCTAAAGATCACCAACATCAACATTCGGACCAAGTTTCATTAAGATATGATCATAAATGTAGCCTCTAAAGTGTTAACTAGCTTTTCCTTTGATTTGACCCGGTGACCTAGTTTTTGACCCCACATCACCCAGATTCAAACTTGACTAAAAGATCATCAAGATTAACATTCTGATTAAGTTTCATGAAGATACAGTCATAAATGTGGCCTCTAGAATGTTAACAAGCTTTTCCTTTGATTCGACCTAGTGACCTAGTTTTTGATCCCACCTGACCCAGATTTAAACTTGCCCTATAGGTCATCAAGATTAACATTCTGACAAAGTTTCATTAAGATATGGTCATAAATGTGGCCACTACAGTGTTAAAAAGCTTTTCCTTTGATTTGACCTGGTGACCTAGTTTTTGACCCTAGATAAACAAGTATCAAAATCTTTCAAGATTTTATTAAGGGTAACATTCTGACCAAGTTTCATTAAGATTAGGCCAAAATTGTGACGTCTAGAATGTTAACAAGCTTTTTCTTTGATTTGACCCGGTGACCTAGTTTTTGGCCCCACATGACCCAGATTCAAATTTGACTAAAAGATCATCAAGATTAACATTCTGATTAAGTTTCATGAAGATACAGTCATAAATGTGGCCTCTAGAATGTTAACGAGCTTTTCCTTTGATTCGACCTAGTGACCTAGTTTTTGATCCCACCTGAACCAGATTTCAACTTGCCCTATAGGTCATCAAGATTAACATTCTGACAAAGTTTCATTAAGATATGGTCATAAATGTGGCCACTACAGTGTTAACAAGCTTTTCGTTTGATTTGACCTGGTGACCTAGTTTTTGATCCTAGATGACCAAGTATCAAAATCTTCCAAGATTTTATTAAGGGTAACATTCTGACCAAGTTTCATTAAGATTGGGCCAAAATTGTGACGTCTAGAGTGTTAACAAGCTTTCCATTTGATTAGACCTGGTGACCTAGTTTTCGACCCCAGATGACCCAATATCAAAGTCTTCCAAGATTTTATTGAGGGTAACATTCTGACCAAGATTCATTACGATTGGGCCAAGATTGTGACCTCCAGAGTGTTAACAAGCTTTTCTTTTGTCCTGAACTGGTGACCTAGTTTTTAATCCCAGATGACCCGGTATCGAACTCGTCCAAGATTTTATTGAGGGTAACATTCTGACCAAGTTTCAATAAGATTGGGCCAAAATTGTGACGTCTAGAATGTTAACAAGCTTTTCATTTGATTTGACCTGGTGATATAGTTTTTGACCCCAGATGACCCAATATTATACTCGTCCAAGATTTTATCAAGGGCAACATTCTGACCATGTTTCATTAAGATTAGGCCAAAATTGTGACGTCTAGAGTGTTAATTTTGATTTGACCTGGTGACCTAGTTTTCGACCCCAGATGACCCAATATCGAAGTTTTCCAAGATTTTATTGAGAGTAACATTCTGACCAAGTTTCATTATGATTGGGCCAAAATTGTGACCTCTAGAGTGTTCACAAGCTTTTCCTTTGATTTGACCTGGTGACCTAGTTTTTGAACACAGATGACCCAATGCTTGTCCAAGATTTTATTGAGGGTAACATTCTGACCAAGTTTCATTAACATTGGGCCACAATTGTGACCTCCAGAGAGTTAACAAGCTTTTCCTTTGTCCTGATCTGGTGACCTAGTTTTTAATCCCAGATGACCCAATATCGAACTCGTCCAAGATTTTATTGAGGGTAACATTCTGACCAAGTTTCAATAAGATTGGGCCAAAATTGTGACGTCTAGAATGTTAACAATCTTTTCCTTTGATTTGACCTGGTGACCTAGTTTTTGACCCCAGATGTCCCTATATCAAAGTCGTCCAAGATTTTATTGAGGGTAACATTCTGACCAAGTTTCATTACGATTGGGCTAAAATTGTGACCTCTAGAGTGTTAACAAACTTTTCTCTTGATTTAACCTGGCGACCTAGTTGTTTGACCCCACCTGACCCAGATTCAAACTTGACCTATGGATCATCAAGGTTAACATTTTGACCAAGTTTCATTAAGATATGGTCATAAATGTGGCCTCTAGTGTTAATTAGTTTTTCCTTTGATTTAACCTAGTGACCTAGTTTTTAACACTTCATGACCCAGATTCAAACTGGACATTGAGATCATCAAGATTAACATTCTGACCAAGTTTCATGAAGATATGGTTTTAAATGTGACCTCTACAGTGTTAACAAGCTTTTCCTTTGATTTGACCTGGTGACCTAGTTTTAGAACACAGATGACCCAATACTTGTCCAAGATTTTATTGAGGGTAACATTCTGACCAAGTTTCATTAAAATTAGGACAAAATGGTGACCTCCTGAGTGTTAACAAGCTTTTCCTTTGTCCTGAACTGGTGACCTAGGTTTTAATTCCAGATGATCCAATATCGAACTCTTCCAAGATTTTATTGAAGGTAACCATCTGACCAAGTTTCAATAAGATTGGGCCAAAATCGTGACGTCTAGAATGTTAACAATATTTTCATTTGATTTGACCTGGTGACCTAGTTTTTGACCCCAGATGACCCAATATTACACTCGTCCAAGATTTTATTGAGGGTAACATTTTGACCACGCTTCATTCAGATTAGGCCGAAATTGTGACGTCTAGAGTGTTAACAAGCTTTTCATTTGATTTGACCTGGTGACCTAGTTTCTGACCCCAGATGACCCAATATCAAAATCGTCCAAGATTTTATTGAGGGTAACATTCTGACCAAGTTTCATTATGACTAGGACAAAATTGTGACCTCTAGAGTGTTAACAAGCTTTTCCTTTGTCCTGAACTGGTTTTTTTTTATCCCAGATGACCCAATATCGAACTCTTCCAAGATTTTATTGAGGGTAATCATCTGAGCAAGTTTCAATAAGATTGGGCCAAAATTGTGACGTCTAGAATGTTAAAAATCTTTTCCTTTGATTTGACCTGGTGACCTAGTTTTTGAACCCAGATGACCCAATATTACACTCGTCCAAGATTTTATTGAGGGTAACATTTTGACCATGTTTCATTAAGATTAGGCCAAAATTGTGATGCCTAGAGTGTTAACAAGCTTTTCCTTTGATTTGACCTGGTGACCTAGTTTTTGACCCCAGATGACCCAATATCAAAGTCGTCCAAGACGTTATTGAGGGTAACATGCTGACCAAGTTTCATTATGACTGGGCCAAAATTGTGACCTCTAGAGTGTTAACAAGTTTTCTCTTGATTTAACCTGGCGACCTAGATTTTTTGACCCCAACTGACCCAGATTTAAACTTGACCTATGGATCATCAGGATTAACATTTTGACCAAGTTTCATTAAGATATGGTCATAAATGTGGCCTCTAGTGTTAATTAGTTTTTCCTTTGATTTAACCTACTGACCTAGTTTTTAAACCTACATGACCCAGATTCAAACTGGACATTAAGATCATCAAGATTAACATTCTGACCAAGTTTCATGAAGATATGGTTTTAAATGTGACCTCTACAGTGTTAACAAGCTTTTCCTTTGATTTGACCTGGTGACCTAGTTTTTGAACACAGATGACCCAATACTTGTCCAAGATTTTATTGAAGGTAACATTCTGACCAAATTTCATTAAAATTGGGCCAAAAGTGTGACCTCCTGAGTGTTAACAAGCTTTTCCTTTGTCCTGAACTGGTGACCTAGTTTTTAATTCCAGATGTCCCAATATCGAACTTCTCCAAGACCTTATTGGGGGTAACATTCTGACCAAGTTTCATTAAGATTGGGCCAAAATTGTTACGGTTAGAATGTTAACAAGCTTTTCCTTTGTTTTGACCTGGTGACCTAGTTTTCGACCCCAGGTGACCCAATATCTAACCCGTCCAAGATTTTATTGAGGGAAACATTCTGACCATGTTTCATTACGATTGGGCCAAAATTGTGACCTCTAGAGTGTTAACAAGCTTTTCCCTTGATTTAACCTGGCGACCTAGTTTTTTGACCCCATCTGACCCAGATTTAAACTTGACCTATGAATCAACAAGATTAACATTTTGACCAAGTTTCATTAAGATATGGTCATAAATGTGGCCTCTAGTGTTAATTAGCTTTTCTTTTGATTTAACCTAGTGACCTAGTTTTTAAACCTACATGACCCAGATTCAAACTGGACATTGAGATCATCCAGATTAACATTCTGACCAAGTTTCATGAAGATATGGTTTTAAATGTGACCTCTACAGTGTTAACAAGCTTTTCCTTTGATTTGACCTGGTGACCTAGTTTTTGAACACAGATGACCCAATACTTGCCCAAGATTTTATTGAGGGTAACATTCTGACCAAGTTTCATTAAAATTAGGACAAAATGGTGACCTCCAGAGTGTTAACAAGCTTTTCCTGTGTCCTGAACTGGTGACCTAGTTTTTAATCCCAGATGACCCAATATCGAACTCTTACAAGATTTTATTGAGGGTAACCATCTGACCAAGTTTTAATAAGATTGGGCCAAAATTGTGACGTCTAGAATGTTAACAATATTTTCCTTTGATTTGACCTGGTGACCTAGGTTTTGACCCCAGATGACCCAATATTACACTCGTCCAAGATTTTATTGAGGGTAACATTTTGACCACGTTTCATTCAGATTAGGCCAAAATTGTGACGTCTAGAGTGTTAACAAGCATTTCATTTGATTTGACCTGGTGACCTAGTTTTTGACCCCAGATGACCCGATATCAAAGTCGTCCAAGACTTTATTGAGGGTAACATGCTGACCAAGTTTCATTATGACTGGGCCAAAGTTGTGACCTCTAGAGTGTTAACAAGTTTTCTCTTGATTTAACCTAGCGACCTAGATTTTTTGACCCCAACTGACCCAGATTTAAACTTGACCTATGGATCATCAGGATTAACATTTTGACCAAGTTTCATTAAGATATGGTCATAAATGTGGCCTCTAGTGTTAATAAGTTTTTCCTTTGATTTAACCTACTGTCAGAATAATTTGTATATCTGATATATTGATAACGTAACACATAAGCACAGATAGTGATTGACTCCCTTTTCATGTTGTCGTTGCTATAATTATTGTTGAATTGCTGTAATTAAAAAATTTGGGTCATTTGTGACTGATTTGGGTTCATTATGTGAATGACTGGGTCCCAGCTTCGCACATTATGCCATATACAAAAATTAAAGGGAACCAGATATTTGATAGAGCAGGTACTCGTTGTAAGACACAATGTATAAATTTGGACCAATCAGAAACAAGTTCTAAAAATAGCACGTCTGCTGGGGTATAAATAGGTAGATGAATGATAGAGAGCTCATTTGGTATCCAGCGGTTGAAGAAGACACATCGAGGATTCAACTAATAATTTATCCCAGTACCTTGATAAGGAAGTTATTGCAACTACACTGTCAGGGCGGATAAATTATTCAAAGGAAAAAAATAGAAGTTCGTAGACTAAAGAAGAGTATCAGAATTTCGATAAGGTTTCGAGCTATAGGGCCAGCGCATAGGAGTTTAACCTTAAGGGTAGTTGAATGCTATAGACGATAGCATATATAGGCTGAGCATCGGGAAGCTGAGACAGAGACCCTGAGTTTGGTAATCTACTAAGATAGTAGGAGAGTTCCAGCTTATAAACGGTTCAGCATTATTGGCGAAGTACAGCCAAGGCATCGGGGATAATACCTATATGGTAGTTGAATGCTACATATGATAGCATATAGGCGCTGAGCATCCAGGAGTCAGGGCAATCATATAGAGTTAAGAGGACAGAGGCCGAGCATCTATGCGATAGGACTCGTATGTTGTTGATTCAAAGACATTGTCTGACGGGAACTTCAACAAAAAGACCAGTCAAGTATAGAGTCTCCAGCCTTTGGGAGTTTGAGCTAATCATTTTTAAATGAAGATTGTTAGTTCGAAACATTTAATGATTTGCCTGATCCCTGATCCCTGAAATCGTCTAGCTTATAATAAGAAATCATTTACGAATCATTGGTACACGAATCATTTAGGCAAGGTAGCCAGAGGAAAATTCTATATATGAGATATTTGGTCTCACCAGCTTTACGTTTTAACAAAGGACATTCTACATTCGTTTGTCAGCTAGTCTAAGACATAGTCACCTTAGTGATTGGACCCAAACCATTGTTCAAGATACTAAAGGCGTAGGCACTTCCCTGGGTCACATAACCAGTATCCTGACAATTTGGGGGCTCGTCCGGGATCTATATCCAAGGAGGTACAGAGACTAGTGGTTTTAACGTTCTGTTTTTGTACCACAAAGCACTGTGACAGAAAGTAGTCTGAGTCACATATACTTGAGTTTTATAGATAGTTCCAGCTCAATATTTCAAGATGGACTACAATAAATGGGTAGCGATGGGTGAACGAATGGGTTTCTCAGGTACAGAGCTGAGCGATTATGTGGATAGAAAAGAAAAGGATTACACTGAGCGTGAGGAGCGTATGCTAAGACGACATGAGGAAAGACGGCGTTATGATGATGAACAGCGTAGGTTTGTGGCTCAAGAAGCCGAGAAGAAGCGACTATTTGAGCTTGAACAGGCTGAGAAGAAAAGGTTATTTGAGTTGGAACGTTTGGAAAAAGAACGAGCTTTGAAGGAACAGGAGTTGGAGATGCTTAAAATAAAGGCTGACGCCGGAGCTTTGGGAACGGATAAAGGTGCTGAGCACTTGAGCAGTAAAACATTGCGGCCAAGGCTGCCGAAATTCGAAGAAAGTAAAGATGATATGGATGCATACCTCGAGCGATTTGAGCGGTTTGCAAAAACTCAAGGATGGAAAGAAGAGACATGGGCTGTGAGCCTCAGCTCATTATTAACAGGAAAAGGCCTGGACGTATATACAAGCATGCCTCCAGACCAAGCAAGTGACTATACTGCATTGAAGAAAGCAGTTCTGAAGCGTTATCAGTTAACAGAAGAAGGTTTTAGATTGAAGTTCAGGGAATGCAAGCCAGAGCGTGGTGAAACTGTTTTTCAGTTTATGGCAAGGCTGGACAGGTATTTCAGTCGATGGACAGAAATGGCAGAAGTTGACAATACGTTTGAAATGCTGAAAGACCTTATGATCAGAGAACAGTTCATCCAAACATGTTCCACAGACCTTGCTTTGTTCTTAAAAGAAAGAGTTGCAAAATCGAGAGCTGAGATCACGCAGTTAGCAGAACAGTACATTGAAGCGCATGGTGGTTCTATAACCTCGAACAGGGTTTTGAAAAATAATTCCTCATCCAATAGGCCACCACAACGTCTAAGTATGACACCTTCATCTCAGCCCCAACAAAGAGAAAGGCCAGCTTTTAAAAAGCCTGTATGTTTTATATGCAACAAGGAAGGTCATATAGCTAGAGAATGCAGAGACCTATCCAAGAGGAAAATTAGCGGTGCTGCTTTAGCTAGTAGGGGATCCTATGAGGAAAGACAGATAAATAGGCATGGCATGCAAGATTCTACACCTACAGACTGGAGAAAGGACGGTCAAGCGCAGAAAGACAGACAGTCGGATGACAGAAAAGTTGCAGCCTCAGTTATAGCAATATCATTAGATGACGAACGGTTAAAAGACTGCATAGAAGATGGACGACTTATGTTAGCACATGGAAAATCGATTTCGGTCATAGCAAGCACCTGTACCATTGATTCAACAAACGGTGAAAGGAACTTGATATTGAAGAAAGGATATATAGGTGATAAAGAAGTTCAGGTGTTGAGAGATACAGGGTGTGAGCTGGCGGCTGTCAGGAAAGATTTCGTATCAGAGAATCAAATGTTAGATAAGAAGTATCTTATGGTTGCAATTGATGGGCGTACAAGGATAGTTCCTTCAGCAAGGATACAGGTTGATACACCATATTTTTACAGGAGAAGTTGAAGCCATGGTGTTGACAACTTTGATCTGCGACTTAGTTATAGGAAATATAAAAGGGGCTTCTGATAGACCAGACATTAACTGGAGTAGTAGGGATGGAGAACAGTCTCCATCAAAAGAAACATTGTTGCAGCTGTGGTAACAAGAGCACAGGCTGAGAAAGAACAACAGTCAATAAAACCTTTGAAGGTCACAGAACCTAAACATGATGAACTTAATGTCGAACGTTTAAAAAAGCTCAGAAGGAGGACAATACCTTAGGAAAGCTGTGGACGTATGCCTCTGATAAAAAGAAAATGAAGACAAAGAGTGGTTTACATTTATGTACGAAGTCAAGAAGGATGTATTGTATAGAACCTTCGAAGAAAAGAGAGGCTGTATTATCAAAGAGATAAAGCAGATTGTAGTTCCAACTCAATTCAGAAAAAGGGTTATGTCTTTAGCTCATGAATCAATAGTTGGAGGACACCTATCAATAAGAAAGACAGTTGATAGGATACAACAAGTTTTTACTGGCCTGGGTTAACTAGTGATGTCACAAGGTTTTGTAGGTCGTGTGATATATGTCAGAAAATGATCCCAAAAGGAAAAGTTAGAAAGGTTCCATTGGGAGATATGCCAATAATGGAGACACCATTTCATCGGGTGGCTGTGGATTCAATAGGACCTATTGCTCCTATTTCAGAAAAGGAAATCGGTATATTCTTACCGTAGTCGACTATGCCACAAGATATCCTGAGGCAGTTGCATTACCTAGGATTGAGACAGAACGGGTGGCTGAAGCTTTGCTAGATATATTTTCCAGAGTAGGATTTCCATCCGAAATCTTAAGTGACAGAGGAAGTCAGTTTACCTCACAGCTGATGGAAGAAGTTTGTAGGCTGATCAGCCTGAAACAATTGTTCACAACTCCGTATAACCCAAAGTGCAATGGTTTTTGTGAGCGTATGAATGGTATTTTAAAGAGTATGTTAAAAAAGATGTGTCAAGAAAAACCAAAAGACTGGGATAGATATTTGTCAGCTGTACTGTTTGCATATCGAGAGGTTCCACAGGCAAGTACAGGATTCTCACCATTTGAACTTCTCTATGGCAGGACAGTCAGAGGACCTATGCAAGTACTTAAAGAACTTTGGACTGAAGCTGAAACACCAGAAACGAGAAACACATATGAGTATGTATTTAGACTTACGGAATAGGCTGGAGGAAACATGTAGATAGCTAGAGAAAGTCTTCATTCAGCACAAGAAACGTACAATTACCATTACGACAAGAGTGCCAGAAACAGAAATTTAAAGGTCGGGATAAAGTGCTGTTACTTTTACCAACTAACCACAATAAGTTAATGCTTCAGTGGAAAGGACCTTATGAAGTAGTTGATGTGGTCAACAAAATGGATTTTAAAGTAAAAGTCGGTGACAAGATAGGGCTTTACCATATCAATTTACTCAAAAAGTACGAAGAAAGACAAGATATTTTGCAGGAAGTGTCGCCGTGATCGAGGCCGATGTTAGCACAGAGACTGGGGTAGTTGATGACGAAAATTTGCTCGACCTTGTCAGAATAGGAGGGTCAGAAACATATGAAATGTACAAATTAATCCTCATTTGTCTGAAAGCCAAATTACTGAAATTAAGTCGCTTATAAAACAATATCAAGACATTTTCACAGAAAGTCCTGGAACGACGAATCTTGTAGAACATAAGGTCGAACTTACAACCACAGAACCTGTTAGAGTCAAACAATACCCCATACCATATGCGAACGTAATGAGGTTAACCAAGAGGTTCAACACATGTTAAACGCTGGAATTATTGAACCTGCCACCTCTGCATACAACTCCCCTATCGTTATGGTGAAAAAGAAAGATAATACAAACAGATTTTGTATTGATTTTAGGCGGTTGAATTCTATAACTAAATTTGATACGGAGCCTATGGGAAATGATGAAGATATTCGGTCAAAACTTCATGGAGATAAATTCTTCACAAAATTAGACCTCAGCAAAGGTTACTGGCAGATTCCTGTCGAGAAGCAATTTAGGCACTTGACAGCCTTCACAACATCTGAGGGAAGTTTCCAGTTCCGAAAAATGCCATTTGGTATGATAAATTCTGGTGCTACATTTAATAAAATGATGCGAAAATTATTGACAGGATGCAAACATGCTGACAATTATGTGGACGATATTTTAGGTCACACCATAACGTGGGACACACATGTCTCAGTGTTACAAAATATTTTTAAGAGGGTTAGATATGCAAAGCTTACACTAAAACCATCAAAGTGTCTCATAGGATATGATAATGTTTCATTCACTGGGCATAAGGTCGGAAATGATCAGCTGGAGATGGAAGATGATAAATTAGAGCGTATAAAGAATGCAGAAGAACCTAAGACTAAGAGACAAGTGCGGAGTTTCCTTGGCCTAACTGGTTATTATAGAAAATTTATAGCATCATACTCCGAAGTTGCAGCACCACTGACCGACTTAATCAAGAAAGGGAAACCTAATACTGTAGTATGGGAGGAACAACATGCCAAAGCTTTTCATACTTTGAAAACCTTGCTTACACAAGCACCTATTTTACGGTTACCAGACTTTTCACGACCTTTTATATTACAGTGTGATGCTTCAGATAC
This sequence comes from Mercenaria mercenaria, assembly GCF_021730395.1. Taxonomy (NCBI): domain Eukaryota; kingdom Metazoa; phylum Mollusca; class Bivalvia; order Venerida; family Veneridae; genus Mercenaria; species Mercenaria mercenaria. The sequence goes on along the minus strand of NW_026461247.1, from coordinate 51,885 downwards.
TGGGGTTGGAGCAGCACTTCTTCAGAGGTATGAAGATGGACAATTTCCCATAGCATATGCCAGTAAGAAATTGCTCAAAGAGAGAGGAACTATTCGGTAATTGAAAGAGAATGTTTGTCAATAGTTTTTGGTGTTAAGAAATTTCAGAAGTATTTGTACGGCAGTGAGTTCATCCTGCAGACTGATCATGCCCCATTGAGTTACATACAGAAATGTAAAGTAGAAAGCTCAAGACTTATGAGATGGGCATTGTTTTTGCAGTGTTACAGATTCAAAATTGAATATATTAAAGGTACAGAAAATGTATGCGCTGATTATTTAAGTAGACAATAATTGATTACTTGAAACAGAATATGATGTGACTGATTTTAACACAAAAAAATCAAGAAATAGTAAAAACAAAAAAACAAAAAAAGGATTTGTTTACAAATTATTCTTCATGTTTATGAAAAACTTAGAGTATTTTCTTGAGAAGGGGGCTATTGTCAGAATAATTTGTATATCTGATATACTGATAACGTAACACATAAGCACAGATAGTGATTGACTCCCTTTTCATGTTGTCGTTGCTATAATTATTGTTGAATTGCTGTAATTAATAGAATTTGGGTCATTTGTGGCTGATTTGGGTTCATTATGTGAATGACTGGGTCCCAGCTTCGCACATTATGCCATATACAAAAATTAAAGGGAACCAGATATTTGATAGAGCAGGTACTCGTTGTAAGACACAATGTATAAATTTGGACCAATCAGAAACAAGTTCTAAAAATAGCACGTCTGCTGGGGTATAAATAGGTAGATGAATGATAGAGAGCTCATTCGGTATCCAGCGGTTGAAGAAGACACATCGAGGATTCAACTAATAATTTATCCCAGTACCTTGATAAGGAAGTTATTGCAACTACACTGTCAGGGCGGATAAATTATTCAAAGGAAAAAATAGAAGTTCGTAGACTAAAGAAGAGTATCAGAATTTCGATAAGGTTTCGAGCTATAGGGCCAGCGCATAGGAGTTTAACCTTAAGGGTAGTTGAATGCTATAGACGATAGCATATATAGGCTGAGCATCGGGAAGCTGAGACAGAGACCCTGAGTTTGGTAATCTACTAAGATAGTAGGAGAGTTCCAGCTTATATACGGTTCAGCATTATTGGCGAAGTACAGCCAAGGCATCGGGGATAATACCTATATGGTAGTTGAATGCTACATATGATAGCATATAGGCGCTGAGCATCCAGGAGTCAGGGCAATCATATAGAGTTAAGAGGACAGAGGCCGAGCATCTATGCGATAGGACTCGTATGTTGTTGATTCAAAGATATTGTCTGACGGGAACTTCAACAAAAAGACCAGTCAAGTATAGAGTCTCCAGCCTTTGGGAGTTTGAGCTAATCATTTTTAAATGAAGATTGTTAGTTCGAAACATTTAATGATTTGCCTGATCCCTGAAATCGTCTAGCTTATAATAAGAAATCATTTACGAATCATTGGTACACGAATCATTTAGGCAAGGTAGCCAGAGGAAAATTCTATATATGAGATATTTGGTCTCACCAGCTTTACGTTTTAACAAAGGACATTCTACATTCGTTTGTCAGCTAGTCTAAGACATAGTCACCTTAGTGATTGGACCCAAACCATTGTTCAAGATACTAAAGGCGTAGGCACTTCCCTGGGTCACACAACCAGTATCCTGACACCTACTGACCTAGTTTTTTACCCCTACATGACCCAGATTCAAACTGGACATTGAGATCATCAAGATTAACATTCTGACCAAGTTTCATGAAGATATGGTTTTAAATGTGACCTCTACAAGCTTTTCCTTTGATTTGACCTGGCGACCTAGTTTTTGAACCCAGATGACCCAATACTTGTCCAAGATTTTATTGAGGGTAACATTCTGACCAAGTTTCATTAAAATTGGGCCAAAATTGTGACCTCCAGAGTGTTAACAAGCTTTTCCTTTGTCCTGAACTGGTGACCTAGTTTTTGACCCTAGATGACCCAAAATCGAACTTATCCAAGACCTTTTTGAGGGTAACATTCTAACCAAGTTTCATTAAGATTGGGCCAAAATTGTGACGTCTAGAATGTTAACAATCTTTTCCTTTGATTTGACCTGGTGACGTAGTTTTTGACCCCAGATGACCCAATATTACACTCGTCCAAGATTTTATCAAGGGTAATATTGTGACCATGCTTCATTAAGATTAGGCCAAAATTGTGACGTCTAGAGTGTTAACAAGCTGGACCAAAATTGTGACCTCTAGAGTGTTAACAAGCTTTTCCCTTGATTAAACATGGCGACCTAGTTTTTTGACCCCACCTGACCCAGATTTAAACTTGACCTATGGATCATCAAGAATAACATTTTGACCAAGTTTCATTAAGATATGGTCATAAATGTGGCCTCTAATGTTAATTAGCTTTTCCTTTAATTTAACCTAGTGACCTAGTTTTTAAACCTACATGACCCAGATTCAAACTGGACATTGAGATCATCAAGATTAACATTCTGACCAAGTTTCATGAAGATATGGTTTTAAATGTGACCTCTACAGTGTTAACAAGCTTCTCCTTTGATTCGACCTGGTGACCTAGTTTTTGAACCCAGATGACCTAATACTTGTCCAAGATTTTATTGAGGGTAACATTCTGACCAAGTTTCATTAAAATTGGGCCAAAATTGTGACCTCCAAAGTGTTAACAAGCTTTTCCTTTGTCCTGAACTGGTGACCTAGTTTTTAATCCCAGATGACCCGATATCGAACTCGTTTAAGATTTTATTGAGGGTAACATTCTGACCAAGTTTCATTAAGGTTGGGCCAAAATTGTGACGTCTAGCGTGTTAACAAGCTTTTCCTTTGATTTGACCTGGTGACCTAGTTTTTGACCCCAGATGACCCTATATCAAAGTCGTCTAAGATTTTATTGAGGGTAACATTCTGACCAAGTTTCATTAAGATTGGGCCAAAATTGTGACGTCTAGCGTGTTAACAAGCTTTTCCTTTGATTTGACCTGGTAACCTAGTTTTTGACCCCAAATGACTCAATATCGAACTGTCCAAGATTTTATTGAGGGTAACATTCTGACCAAGTTTCATTAAGATTAGGTCAAAATTGTCACTCTAGAGTGTTAACAGTCAAATTGTTGACGACGGACGGATGAACGGATGATGACGGACACAAGGCGATCACAAAAACTCACCTTGAGCACTTTGTTCTCAGGTGAGCTAAACACTAAAGTTGTCACAGGAGTGACGTATTATACCCCAACGATATGGCCTTATCACAGAACTAAGCCAATGCGAAAGCAGCACTTTCTTGAGCTTTGACCTAAATACCTCAAATTCAATACAGATCATTTGCTGGTCCAGATCAATCTCCATATGAAGTTTCATGATCCTCCGCCCAAGTGTTCTCAAGCTGTTGTATGGAAAAGGTTTAAATGTTCCGGGTCATCCTGACCTTTGGAACTCAAATAAATACGGGTCATCTGCTGGTCAAGACCAACCTTGTACTAAAGTTTGTGATCCTCATCCCAAGCATTCTGAAGTTATTGTCCAACAACCGTTTTAAAGAACCGTTATTTATTTTGTTGGATTTAACGCGACACCGACACATTATAGGTCATATGGCGACTTTCCAGCTTTAATGGTGGAGGAAGACCCCAGGTGCCCCTCCGTGCATTATTTTAAAGAACCGGGTCAGTGTGACCTTGACTTGTGACCTACTGACCTCAACATCATTAGGGGTCACCTGCAGGTCATAATCAACCTCCCTAACAATTTTCATGATCCTAGGCTCAAGCATCCTCAAGTTACAATCTGAAAAACATTTCACTGTTTTGCCTTATTGTGACCTTGACCTACTGACCTCAAAGTAAAACTTGACCTGTAGTTCATGATGTTACACCTGTGTACCAAACTTTATCATCCTAGGCTCAATGTCTCAAGTTATCATTTGGAAACGGTTCTACTGTTCAGGGTCACTGTGACCGTGACCTTTGATCTACTGACCTCAAATTCAAACAACCTGTATTTTATCATGTTACACCTGTGTTACAAAAGCTATGATCCTAGGCCAAAGCGTTCGCAAGTTATCATCCAGAAACCATTTACCTGTTCAGGGTCACTGTGACCTTGACATTTGACCTACTGACCCCAAAGTCGAACTTTACCTGTATTTTCTTATGTTACACCTGTTTACCAAAAAATATTTAAATCGGTCAAGCTTTTCATGAGTTATCATCCGGAAACCATGAAAACCAACTGACTGAAAGACAGACAAGCTTACTACACTGGAGTATAACAAAACATTCTCTTCAAAATTTCATGGGAAATATTACTACGTTAATTAGTAGACAACTTTTACAAAATAATCCAGAAAACATTATCTAAAATAAGATTAATGAAACTTATTATGTTTTATGAGCATAACAAAACCAATGTGATTTTAGTACTTTATCTCTTAAAGAAACAGAACTTAGTCAATCACTGCTGTTCTCAAAAGAAATTTAGTTTCCAAGTAAATCCTGAATTCCTATCTTTAAAAGTTTTTTTTTTTTATTCAAGTTCCCTTGTTCTTCTGTCTTTTCATATTTTCTGGTGTTTCTTTCTTGCTTTTCAAGTATACTGCTTTTGTTGACCTTCCATTTTGTAGCTGCCTGCTCTCAAGAAGTAAACCTGTAAAACACAAATCAAACATTGTAAATTGATAACAAGAGGGTCATGATGACCCTGGATCGCTCACCTGAGTGATATGAGCTACATGTTTCAAATGTCAAACTGATGATTTTTAGAATTTTTTTGGAAAATTTTCCGATGTACAATCAAGTAATCCCTGGGGCGGGGCCAATTTTACCACGGGGTTCGTGATTTGAACAAAGTTTGTAGAAGCCTACTAGGCAATGTTACATATCAAATATCTAAGGTCTAAGCCTTCTGGTTTATTTTTAGCAAATTTATGAAGATTTCCCTATGTACAATCAAGTAACCCCTGGGGCTAGGTCAATTTGACCCTGGGGGGTCAAGATTTGAACAAATTTTGTAGAGGTCCACTAGGCAATGCTACATGTCAAATATGTAATCTCTAGGCTTTTTGGTTTATTTTTAGAAAATTTTGAAGATTTTTCTATGTACAATCAAGTAACCCCATGGGGTGGGGTCAATTAGACCCCGGGGGTCATGATTTGATTTTTTTTGTAGAAGTCTACTAGGCAATGCTACATGTCAAAGATCTAAGATCTAGGCCTTCAGGTTTATTTTTAGAAAATTTTTGAAAATTTTCCTATGTAAAATAAAGTGACCCCTGGGGCAGGGTCAATTTTGAACCCGGGGGTCATGATTTGAACAAATTTTGTAGAGGTCCACTAGGCAATGCTACATGTCAAATATCTAAGCTCTAGGCCTTCTGGTTTATTTTTAGATTTTTTTTGAAGATTTTCCTATGTAAAATAAAGTGACCCCTCAAAAGGGGTCAATTTTGACCCCGTGGGTCATAATTTGAACAAATTTTGTAGAGGTCCACTAGGCAATGCTACACGTGAAATATCTAAGCCCTAGACATTCAGGTTTATTTTTAGAAAAAAAATGAAGATTTTCCTATGTAAAATGAAGTGACCCCTGGGGCGGGGTCAATTTTGACCCCGGGGTCATGATTTGAACAAATTTTGTAGAGGTCCACTAGGCAACGCTACATGTGAAATATCTAAGCCCTAGGCCTTCAGGTTTATTTTTAGAAAATTTTTGAAGATTTTCCTATGTAAAATGAATTGACCCCTGGGGCGGGGTCAATTTTGACCCCGGGGTCATGATTTGAACAATTTTAGTAGAGGTCCACTACGCAATGCAACATGTCAAATATCTAAGCTCTAGACTTCTGCCTTTTGAAAAGATGATTTTTAAAGATTTTCCTATGTAAAATCAACTGACCCCTGGTGCGGGGTCAATTTTGACCCCGGGGTCATGATTTGAACAAATTTGCTAGAGGTCCACTAGGCAATGCTTCATACCAAATATCTAAGCTCTAGGGCTTCTGGTTTTTGAAAAGAAGATTTTTAAAGTTTTTCCTTTCGGTTGCCATGGCAACCAGAGTTCTGCATGGAATTCAATTCTTTAAACATTTTGAAAGGGTGCCACCCAAGGATCATTCCTGTGAAGTTTGGTGTAATTCTGCCTGGTGGTTTTCAGGAAGAAGATTTTTTTAGAAAATGTTGACGGACACACGACGCACGACGGACGACGGACATTGAGCGGTCACAATAGCTCACCATGAGCCTTTGGCTCAGGTGAGCTAAAAAGAGACCCCAACAAACAAGAGCTGTCTGATGACAGCGCGCTTGACTATTCGAAGAATTGATTGAAGGATGGGGTCAAAATATTTCCACGGATATTCAGACAAAAGAAATAAATAGATTAGACAAACAATGTTCCTGTATTACTTTGATTTCGATAAGTCTTGCACTAAATGGCAATATATGAGCCAATTTCAAAGTCCAAAAAGGGCCATAATTCAGTCAAAATAGTTATGTACTCTTGCCTACAGATGGAAATCATAATGATAAACAAGTGTTCAAAGTTTAAAAGCCATATGTCAAATAGTTTTGACAAAACATGGACTTGTATGAAAACAGAACCAATTTCAAAGTCCAAAAAGGGCCATAATTCAGCCAAAATAGATGACAGAGTTATGTTTTCTTTCCTACAGATAGAGACTATTATACTAAACAAGTGATAAAAGTTTCAAAGCCATATGTCAAACACTTTACAAAAAATATGAACTGGTACGAAAAACTTAACCAAGATTTCTAAGTCAAAAGGGGCCATAATTCAGCCAAAATCCTTGATGGAGTTATGTACTCTTGCCTATAACTGGACATGGTGATGGTAAACAGGTGTTGAAAGTTTCAAAGCTTTATCTCAAAAGACTTTGTCAAAATATGAACTGGTACGAAATATTAACCCAGATTTCTAAGTCAAAAAGGGCCATAATTCAGCCAAAATCCTTGATGGAGTTATGTGCTCTTGCCTATAACTGGACATGGTGATGGTAAACAAGTGTTGAAAGTTTCAAAGCTTTATCTCAAAAGACTTTGTCAAAATATGAACTGGTACGAAAAACTTAACCATGATTTCTAAGTCAAAAGGGGCCATAATTCAGCCAAAATCCTTGATGGAGTTATGTGCTCTTGCCTATAACTGGCCATGATGATGGTGAACAAGTGTTGAAAGTTTCAAAGCTTTATCTCAAAAGACTTTGTCAAAATGTGGACTGGTACGAAAAACTTAACCCAAGGTGTGACGCCGACGCCGACGCCGTGGTGAGTAGGATAGCTCTACTTATGCTTCGAATAGTCGAGCTAAAAAGACATGTTTTCATACTCAAAGCTTTCAGAAGGCAGGCAAACTAAAACAAATAAATATAAAATTTCTATTACAATTTGGACATTATTCTGAACAATTTGAAATATTTTCAGCTGTTCCAATACAGAGTTGGGGGATAATCTGAACTAACTTGGTAGAGGAACTTGCTTTTAACCGAAACAGAATGGCTAAGGCAATTTTGGTAGAGGGTCACCTAGAGATCATTTCCATAAAATACTATTGAAATCCAGCCAAGGCTTTTCACTAGCAAACTGGATAGAGGCCCTGGCCTTTAAAATTTGGAAATTTATGTGCGATAACTGTCCAGTTTGGGAAGAAATGCTATTCATGGAAAAATGGTGTTAGTGTATAAATTTGAACAGTAATAAATATTTTCAACTCAAATTTAATTGTTACTGTAATAGACTAGACTACAGCATTTTTCAGACCTCAAGTTTTACAAATCTAATCACAGGCCGTTTCTTCAGTGGTATTATTACCCGTACCCTCAAAGTTACGCCTTTTTACCCCACGGTCGAAAGATTACCTCCAATTTCTTTTGATACTGCCACGTGTTTAATAGATTTGCAGTAATATTTCCCGTTATATGACATTTTGTCAACTGGAAGTAAACACCGAAAGAGAAATTAAATTTATCTCCCCTAAGCACGGACTAAAATATAAATTCCGGGACATGGAATATAACGGATTAGACTGGTATTTAAATGCATAACACGCAGTACTGTGCGTTATAGTAAGACAAAAAATCGATACCCGAGAACCGCTTTCTCCGGTAATACTAAAATGTAAACAAAATTAAACCATTTGTTGATGTGATTTTTGGGAAATGTTACCTTGCATTTTGGGATGTTTCTCTGCCAAAGTTGGGAAAAAATGCAATATTCAAAATGATGTTATTAATTAACTATAAAAATTCCCAATCTGAGTAAAAACCCCGCTGTTTTTCCCAATTTATCCGGTACCGGACCTTTTCCCAAAAGGGCAAAAAAAATCACCGGAGTGAGTGCATAGAATCAAATATCAAGGAACATTAGGCATAAAAAAAGTTTGTTTCAGGTATCCCGACCTACCCTAAATTTTTGGCCCGACCCTAAATGTTTTTGGGAAAAGGTCCGGTACCGGATAAATTGGGAAAAACAGCGGGGTTTTTACTCAGATTGGGAATTTTTATAGTTAATTAATAACATCATTTAGAATGTTTCTTCCTTTAATTCCATGTAAATAGCATTAAACAAACTGTTTAAATGGTTAAATCATGTTGAATGTCAATGTAACTAAGTTTCTCTTCTGCAATGATCATCAAAATGCAAACTTAATTTGGTCATTTTGGGAATTTTTGGATGATAATTGGGAAAAAAGATTGCATTTTTCAACGTAGCATTTTTTTCTTGTTGCTTAATCTGAAAATCTACTTGCAAATTTAGACTTTCAATTAAAAATGTTAGAATATCCTATAAAATCATGATAGAACATCAATATTGTTTGCACAGTTTTCCTTGACGTACAATTTTGTGCGTTATAGCTCAAAATGACCCTCAAAGTAATTCGGAACGCATCATTGATGGCGTAACTTAACTACTGGCTGAAACTACGGCAAGGCAAATTTTCGTACCTAATATCATAAGTACCGATTCAACCGTATGTATGAAGTAGAAAGGTAGCCTGCGTTCTAGATTTAATTATCAGATAGACCTCTACATGATGAGAACATCTCTTTATAATCAGTAATTCATTCAACAAAAAATGGCTAACCACAAAAGATGTTTTTTTCTGTTATCTGCACGTGGGGAAAACACTGTCACTGCCTTGTCCTCAAATGAAAGCGAATCTACAAACGTTAACAAAAACCTCAAAAATTTTGACTATTATTTGTATTTGCAAAATAAATTGTGTGAAATTTTTATCTTAACTCGCATTCTATGAAACCGACTTGCATTTAGCGAGTGCAAAATTTGAGCCCTGTGATTTCATTGTGAAAGTAATTACATCTTCTGTTCTATTGAACTCTTGCATTTATGGAACAGTTTGTCAATGAACTCAATTCCTTCATAATTCTGAACAACTAATCGAGCATGCTTGTACAGTTTCAGTAAATCAATAAGTGTTCCTCAACCTGTACATTGTGCGATGCCTTCTTGAAAAAAAATAAATAAGTTTTATAAATGGAAATCATATTAAATCACCATGATTTACGCATTTAACTAGCATGCTTTTTCAATCACATTAGGAAATAAATGGTAGCCTGGTCGAGGTTGTATCTGCGGCAAATCAGTAGCATGAGCTGAAATTCTGTAGTCATTGGCTATTGAACTACCTCTAATTTCGAACACTGTGCATTCACGGTTACGGGTAAAAGCATGCATATGCCTGGGACTCACTGACCTATTTTTAAATCAGATGTGCGAAATAACTGGTTTAAATGATTTCTTATAGAAAAGCTGATTAACGAGGTCAAATTTGTGTCCAGTCATGAAAAATAATGCATTATATGCAAAATTCTGAGAACATGAAAAACACCTTTTAAAATCTATAGTTTTTTCTATAAGCCAAAGAAGTAAAAACTACACAGAATGGCAACTGGCTGTAATCTCGCGTGATCTCGTGTCAGAGCGTGAATCGGCGTTATTTTAGTAAAAACAAACATCGGCGAGCATGGAGTTACAATTTGTACCTTTAAAACTACATTTAAGATACATGTTAGCTTCTAAAACATTAGTTTAATGTGAAATAGTCTTAAGACACAGAGTACACGTTTCTTACCATCAAAAGAAGCATGGTCATACGGTGATAATTAATTTACCGGTGAATAATTGCTTTTGCATACAAAACGGCGCGTGGAGAACGCGTCACTTCCGTTAAACGAGATCTCATTCAGTTAGTTTAAGAATATTTTATTGCAAATGTTACACAAGATACATTCATACACATACAGACAGACATAACAACACAAGCAATAGGATATTGACGGAAGTATCACGTTTGTTTGGCGAGATTTGCTCTATATGCCTTTCAAGTTGCCGATCTATTTATTTTTATAGCTCTTAGTATAAGCCGATCCGATTCCCTATATTTAGGCTGAGCACAGCTTATGGGCAGAATCATGAGCTCAACTTAATTACTGTGTATGCAGTGAGCCTTAAGAAATAGTAAAGGCCCATTTCAAATTTATGAATAAATAATAATGTAAAAAATAAGGAATTTCTTTGCTTTTTATGGGTGGGGTATTTGTTTACATTGGAAAATTAGTTACTCACGTTTCTAAAAATGTCAACAGGTCCAACCATGCACATGCTGTACTGGAGTGCCATTCATATTCTATATAAAAGTAAAATAATTCCATTACTCAGTCGTGCCTGCAAGTAAAATCACGGATTTCTTAATTTTAAAAAGTCAATATAGGCTTAGTGAGTAACAGAGAAGTTCCAAGAAATTAAAGTACCGAAAAGGAATTAAAATACGAATTGAAAAGCGACACCAAGGTTAATCTATTCTCTCATTCCCCGAGCTGAAGAACTCGTTGGAGAATTTTTTTGTTTTCTCAAATTTTCAAAATGTCGGCGCCAGTGTAACTGTATCTACTCTCACTGTAAATCAATGTAAAGCAAAAACTGTTCAAAATGTCGCCGTTTAAAAATGCTAGAATCTACTCAGTAATGAATAAAACATGTTTGTATCACAAATTCTATCAGTGTAGTCATGTTACCGGCTGATTAGCTTGTGACGCAACAAAATTAACAGCTTACTGTGAATATTCTTTCGTGTCGCAGACATCTTATTGTGCGGATATTGCGTTTGGCCTACTGATCTGACGGACGCTTATTAACATTAAAGAAGACCGTGATATCCCGAATTTCATCGGGGTCGTCGCACGCCCACGGTCTAAACCGGAACTCTATATTTTTTTATTTGGATAGTATGTGTTGTTTGGATTACCTCGTATGTTACCGTAGTGGGATTCGATCTCGATTTTCGTCGCTTCGCGACGAAAATCGATAGGATCGATTCCCTAATAATAATAGTTCATTTTTCAGTTTAAACAGATAAAACAAATCATGATCTTCACAAAAACATATGAAAACTAAAATAAGAAAGTTTATAACAGTTTTAAACCGGGTTTGTATATTTTTACTCGAAAAATGATAAGGTGAGTACAATAAGCCTCTGCAATTTTGTCAGGCGCGATAAACATCGTTTAAAAAGTTCTTGTATTTTAAGTTGATACTAGTATCTAAATTCTCGATTGCGAAACTAGTTCTTACAACTTTGATTAATCGCTCTCAACACCCATTCCAGATGGAATCAACCTCGAGTTTAGATTTTTTAGTTGTGTTGTAAAATTAAAAATGCAATAAATAGTTTAAAACAAACGCAAACTCATCACAAATTGCTGTACCTCGTAGAAAAATGATAGAATTTTGTGATTTCACAAGTTATTCTATTTTTCTGATACTCTGGATGCCCAGGACAAACCTAAATTATAATTATGGTCCAGTATACCTGAGCACACCTCACTAAAATGATTATATTTTTACTATGAACATGCCGATTTTTAAAATTTATATAGCATTTTGTTCCCAATAAATTGCTTTATAATGTGCCGAAAACCGCATCTAAAAATGATAAGCGGTTACGAAACTGCATATGCAGTAACATTACATATTGAACGCCCCTCGTACACGAATTGACAAAACTAAAATTACCAATAATTGAAGCATTTGTTTTCTCAGTTTTAATATAAGCGGTTAATTAATCACAAAATCGGGTCTACGCTGGAAATTATAATTATGAAAAATACCGTCTCAGTGTTTCAAGCCCGCAGAGTTCGTAGACTTAAACTGTAACGAAGAAATAGGAATACTAGTACAGTAAAACGCTTTTGAGCTACGGATTCAAGATATTTTTGAAATAAGGTCTTTATGCAACCTTCATAATTGGTTATGCTTTATATCATAAGAAAGTAAACTTTACAGAGCATGGATGTGTTTATTTACTTTCAGCATATGTAAAGTTTTAGTGTTATAGTTTGTTGTCTGTGTAGTGATACATATCATATGTATCTGAAAACTTAGCTATATTGTCTGTGGAATAATTCCTACCCATGCATTATCTCCGCATCTATTACCTCTTGAAATATTTTAAATTTATCTCCATTTCAATTTATCAAATGTAAAAGATAGATAAAGTAATAGTTAATGTGATCATGACTCATGAGGCAAACGGTACACTTGCCCCGTCATTGTTTATGCTGCGTTTGCCTCGGTCGATTTTTCTTACTCAATTGCAGCTTTGGTATTTTACCTAGACTATTATTTTTGGCATCCGTCTTCGGTTTAGTATCTATTTTGTTAAATTTCATTTTCGAATAGTTTTGATATATAAGATGTGGAATAGACAACAGCATAAGAACACACTACGACTTTACATCTGTTTGGTGTATGTAAGATAATTTAGAATCCTTGTACTTCTGTTGAATAGGCATACCGGTGTTTGAAACTCTAGGATAGCGTCAAAATTAGGTCATGAAAATCTACTAAATGTAGATCAGTACTCCTGCAACTTAACATATGTTTCACCACTGTGATTCATATAATAACAAGTTAAGTCGTGCGAATTTTATTTCACTATCAATGTTCATCAGGCCAATGTAGATGATACCATGCAGAGTAGAATAAATATGCAAACACATACAAATAAAACACTCAATTATCAATCACCAGCTTATGTAGTGTACATGTTACAAAAATACACGCCATTCAGGAATCTGATGTCCCAAACTATTTTATTAATATTTGTGGTGCCAAAATGCTAAAGACGCATTATTTCATACAACGCTATGGGAACTATGTTTACTAATTACCTGCTGGAGTAGTGCAGGCACTTGGCCGGCCAGTCAAGAACTCTAGTGTAACAATATATATATATTTTTAAATTGTGATTTAACATTTTATACTTGATGTTTATTTCACAATTGTGTTGTTGTTGTTGTTATTTGGAGTTAAATATGTTTATCTTTAATCTAAATCTCTTGATTGTTTTACCATAATGTAATTTTAGATTATTGTTCTTTCTTTCTTTTTTTTTACTGAATCAAGTTTGGCAGACAAAAATGTTACATCGTTAAGATCATAATCTTAACAATGTTAAATTGAAATATCTACAATATTGTGGAATTTTTTTTTTAAATATGAAGTTTTGTGAACGCCGCAAAGTAAGTCTCTATGCCTTTTTAGTTGATTGGATATCATAGCTTGGTAATATGTAGAGATGGTACCTGAAAAATTCAAATTCATCTTAACGGGTTTTTTTTTTCAGTGTGAAATGATAGATAAGTGCCCCACTTTACTAAATATATTTATGTTTTTCCTCCTCTCCATGTAAAAATATAAATATTTGATATTTATTTAGAAACCTACCATCTAAACATATCTGAAGCAAAATGGACAACTATTGTATTGACAGTTGTTCATTGATTTTAGAATTTACCAAGTTATAGTCTATATCGAGTGTCTCAACAGCTAAATAAATTCAATAGAATACATTGTAAGTTTAATCTGCTTTAAACACTTTAAACACTGGGCCTATACTGAACTTTCTTTTGTCTTTTAGCAAATTCAAAATCCAAGACTAGTCAAGAGTCTAAAACACCTGAAAAAAATCTGAGTAAAAGAATGACATACTCTTTATTATAAGCTTACTGAAACCATACCAAAATTGACCTGAAAAAAGTTATTAAATTTTATTGTAAACAAACCCTTACAATATTTTACCATCAATATTTTTCATTCATGATTACACTCCATCCAGGTGATAATTATATAAACGTATTCTCTAAATGCATTTTCGGCATTTTTTATTTTCTTATGAAAAGCAATGATCATGTTAAGCTATAGTTACGTCGTGAGAATGTCGAATCGCTTACATATACGTTCGTGAGCTAGTCAAATGAATGATTACCGACTTCTATCCGCCTGGCGCCTGGTATAGCGGTAGGAGTTGGGAGGTAACTGATACGCACAATAAAGGTGCCTCATAATAAAATCTGGAAAGTAGATCCCTCGGAAGCACCGAGAACAAGGCAAATAGTGAAAATTGCAGACTCGGTTTGATTGAGTCTGTTCAAATTGACTGACCATTTTAATAGTGGTGACACTATGATAAACAAGACCTTTACCCTTTTAACCCTTTTTCGTAATTACATGGGAATCGCAGAACGTCTTTACTTATCCACTACCTTAATTAGACTTGATGACAGTACCTTTTTGTGTTACACTTTTTGCAGCATAGCACTCCTGAACAGTCAGAGAAGTGCTTAAAAATGAGTAAAGCTATGAAATGATAAATACAACAACACTTTATCTATGTTGTTATACATATGTGATACCAATTTAACTTTTCTATGTAATTTCTCATTGTTATATATACATTTTACATTTTCGTGTATCAAAATTTGTGAAAACAAAGTTATCATTATTAAGAACAAAAAAGTCAACTTTAGCTTGAATATCTGAGGTAACGTTTCTAGTGTCGTAAACTTTCTTGAAAAAAGCTTTTAGTTTGATGTACTACTAGACTTTCTAGCAATTTATAAAATTATTCTAACTGTAAGGCATGAGAAAAGAGTTTTAAACAAATGTAGGTCATGTTTTGTCTGCCTGATAAGTTGTTCGGAAAAGGACCTATTTAATTTTTCTTACATGTTTGATCAATGTTTTATGTTGGCTTCAGTTTTTTTGTCAATCCAGAGTTGTTCCCCTTAGATTTTCTTGGTTAGATACATCTCTATAATATGGGCTTAAGTTTAAGTTGCATCAAAGTTGTAAAATGGGAATAATAAAGCACTTATAACTAGACGATATATATAATTTGACAAAGGCTGGGGATGTTGTTTAATCGAAATAAACAAATCGAGATATCCGTAGTTGATTTATATAAATAAGAAGGAAACAAATTGGAACCGGGAACATCCACTCGAGATATAGAACCCGAAGTCGAGATATTGAGATTTGACTGTACTTGTTACACAAAAATATTTTTCATATATTTTTAGTCCTCTTAAATCAAAATAAAAGTGTCTGCAAATTTGATACTTTTAAATTTTGACGGTATGAATTTATTGATATGCGTGAAGATTCTCTTATCTAAAAAATGAAACATATCTGCGTAAAAAGCTTAAGTGTTTTACATATAAATCGAATTAATTACAATAAAATAATATATAATTAAATTCAGGTGTAAAATGAGGCGTATTGAAAATGCCGGAATCGGTGGAGTATTACCGTAAGCGTAGAATATTTAACACACAAGCAAATTTAAGTATGTGCTCACAGAATATGTATATGCCCATTTTGGAAAACCAGGATGTATTATGTGATTTCTCGTGCGTCCATCCGTCCATCCGTCATAATTGCTGTCCTTGCATAACGTTACAACCATAAAAGGCATTGACTTTACCCTTAGCATATAGGTAGATGATGATGCGACAATGTGCAGAGCGCTTGAGATGGCTCTTTAAGTTAATGTTCAAGGTCACAAATAGAGCTAAAATATCAAAACTGTCCATTTAATTTAGTGTCCGGATTCAAGTCCTAGTTAGTCACTGACATTATGTATTAAAGAACACACCAACAGTCTCACAAATTTATAAAGAGAGAGTAGAGAGAATTTATACGAACTAAATAAGACCAAATGTTAACGACATTTTCCCCAATTCAGTCATTGTTAATTGATGGCAAAAGGATTGGCCCAGCACTGATAAACATAACTCTTTATATTGAAATCAAGCAATTCTTTGAAAAATCAATTTTGAAAATTAAACACGGGCCTCATAATATGATTGTCAAGTTTTTTCGTTTGTGACTTTGAGTGGTCAGTTTCATATAAAATGTTTTAAATCAACATTTTAAATCTACTTGTGTTTCTCACATTATTTTATGTGTGTGACTTATTATTATCTTAATATTATTATCTGTTATAGTACCGCTATCATACATAAAGACGTGTTTTATTATTTTTAAAATTATTAATGCTGTACAACAGAGATTAGAGACAAAGTGTTGGTTATATGTCTTCTTTAAAGGACGAAAGTTATATGTTGATTTCCATAGTGTCTGAAGTACTATTACACTCCGCAGGTAATGGGACTGTAGCATACACATTACATCAGGTCATTGAATTGTATTGAGAATTATGCACACGTTATGCAACAGAAATCCTACTTGACTTCTTTAGCGCAAAGTTACTATGCAAAAAAACAAGATAATTGCCTTTAAAATCATTTCTTATGCATGTATTTGCTTTACGTCATATTTAATGACATATTTTTTGTGTTTGATTCCACGAAAGTTTAAAAACTCTGACTATTCTGACTATTCGTGTGCACTTCATATTGTATATAAGTCAAAAACCATACTTATATCCATGGGTAATATAATATTCTATTTCAATAAAATCATCGTAAATATGACTGATTTAAATTTAAAAGTAATTTAGAAGCGCCCCTTCTCATATATCAATAAACGCCGCCCACGGATGAAAACTGAAGCCAGGCCTATTTTTAATTTGATACTTGGAATAATGATGAAACTATAAGTTTTTCGCAGAAGTACTTGAAAAGATTTTCCTCCTCCCATAACAAAGACCGTCCTTGATTGAATGTATTTATAGCCCATCAATATTATGTTGGTCGGACACCTGATGTAACGAGACTAGCTTCCTAGAAGGAGTGAAAGATTTTCCTCGTTAGGTGAAAGATATCCACCCTTGAAGATATCGCCTTACTAACGTTAAAGTATAAATATATTGTTTTGTTGTCAACCTATGTACAATTAACCTTGATAGCATTTGGAAGTTAGCTCATATTGAATTCGGTGAAAATAATTTCCTCTAAATCACGATGGTGTCAACAGGGTAAGATAAGTATTTATAAGCCAACACATGTCTGAAAAAAAGTGCATGTTAATCATATTTCTTGAGGTTCCCCTTGCATGTAGATATATATTACATTTTCAGTCATGTACGATTTGTATATTTTCAGCTGGTGGTTAACATACACGAATCAGGCCGCTTCATTGATATCCTATCTGATTTAATATTTATTTATTTTTCGTCTCTTGACATCAGCGTCGGTAAACATTTTAAAAAAACTCCTTAGTCTAAAATGTTGTGTTTCTGTTTATTACTCAATGGATTTAAAGTAGTCCAACGTGTTGCAGTAATTAATGCATTATTCTGAAACGTTCGAAGTACTTAAAGTCACAGCTTGTGATTAGGTTTAGCACATACAAAACGACATTCAAACCTTATTTTACACGAAGAAACGAGAATCTCTTACGTGCATTATATTAGACACATGCAAACTAGATAGTATATCCACTAATTTGTTATATCTTCAATTCATTTTATATCATTAATTCAGTGATGGATGTCGCCACTTTGTTTAATGATCTTATTTTTTGTCATTAAATTCATATATCTTATAAAGAAATCTCAAAATGATTCAAAATTTAATATATCTTAATTCGATTATTTGATATCTTAAATTTATTTTATTGATATCATGAGTTCAATTTAATGATATCTTAAGTTGCTGATATCAGTCTAGAAGGATGGACAAATACTGGTCATAAAGATATTGTCTTTGTAATTGGTTGGAAAGCACAAGAAATTGATTAGGACTCACAAGATAACAACATAGGCACTCTAGACATTTTTTCTACCACAATTAACTGAAATTAAGTAGTTCGATACCATAGAAAATCTCGTTGCTGAATTTCAATACGACAACTTTAGAGGCCACTTTGACGATTTTGTTAGGAATGATCAAATCCTTACATGCAGTTTTGGCAAACATACCTGTGAATGGTTTAAATGCTTCTGCTATTCACGTGAGCTGTTAAAGATTGTTTTATGATCTATATTTCTATGAATTTTGGTTATGCTGCCTTTATTTCATAGAAATTATACAAATTATGCACGTTCGGGAGCTGTCTATCTGACCAATGCACATCAGCTTTCTCAAGACGTCTCGCAAGTAAGTAGTCAAACACCAAATTCAGTAAAATTGATCCAAATCAAAGCTAAGAACGGTTGAATTAAACTTTGAAGAAAAATTTAGGAATAATTGTTATAGAGAAACCTACAACTTTAACTAGATGGTCTTAATTATACAACCTAACGGCTCACATTAGCCTTCAGACAACGTGTACATACAAAGTTAATGACGAAGACATACTTGCACAAAGGAACATCAAAGAGCAGGCAAGCTAAGGACAAACAGGTTTAAGAATCAGTTGTAAGTATTTACAAAGATATAATGTTGATCATCCACATTTGCAAAGTGAAAGTTTGCTGAATGCTGTAACTAAAGCAATTGTCACAGACAGAGAGAAATGCAGTGAGACTGTATGAAAAGTTCAGCTATGTGATTCAATAAAAAGAACAATCCATCTACATTTGCTTCTTTGAACATCACTGATAAAACATCAAAGTCAACAGTTGAAAATGGATAAATACTAAAAGCAGATCGAAATATCCTGCATTGTTTAGTGACTGCATATAAGGTAGGCAGGGATGTTAATATGGAGAAAATACTAAAACATGAATTGTTGCCAGCTTTAATTTCCATTTCTGAAACAAACGGGCAAATTGTTATATGTACTTGTCACGTACATTGAGATGGGTGACAAATTAAACAAACAAAGAAAGACTGCATACATTGTGCATGGCCAAGAGTTAGTACAAAGTCTGAAAAAAAAAAAGAGAAACAAGATTTGGCCAGTTTGCTCATTCATTATTATGTTAATTTAGTTTTGAATTAAGGAAAGTTATGAAAGAATCGTTTTAGTAACTGACTGGTTTAAGCCATTACTCAGTAACATCAAATTCCAGAAAACAACACAATGATATATCTACCACTGAGAAGATTAATTGAAAGTTTGCATGTCCAATTAACAAAAGAAATAATCTAACTGTTTTTAACTTCCTACAAGAAAAAAAATAGACTTTGCTTAATTATTATAAGATAAGCTGATCATGCAAGCCCCTCCCGCAAAGACGTTGGTTGGTGGTGGTGGATTTCAGGGAGAAGAAACCATTGAAAGCATTGCCAGTGAACTTAATTTTGATGCATTAGCGTCTAAACAGATAGAGCTGACACAAAAATCATTCTCATTTCTGTTCTCTGCAGTAAATGAACAAATTACAACACTGCTTTTGTGTCTGCCAGAGATTCTGACGGATTTTTGCTCTTACTAAGCAGGATATAAATGCAACAGAATGAATGATGGCTGGAACAACGAAAACAAAATACAATAATGTCAGCACAGTGTTATATAGATTATTTATAATTAAAGAGTTGTATATAATTTTCTTACCATTCATACACTTACTGGCTCTGACACAACATTATATTTCTGTGTAATCTCTTAAACAATCTTTATATAGAAAGTTTAAAGTCAACGCAAAACTGACAGGTCTTTGACACAAACAGCAGTCTTATTATCACGTAATGTAAAACTATGAATATTTAATTTGCAAAATTCATGGTCAAGATACTTTAAGTTCTGGTATGGCATCAAGCAACTGTTCCAATTTTATACCTGTTTGCACATTAAGCTAGTTTGTATTACCCGTGGTCCCAGTCCTCAAGCTTGTATGGAAATATTTTCTGTGTTCCTAACATGTAAATGTTAAAAAAACTGGGCTCTTGTTCACAGACATATGTGAATGCGATATAAGCATTACCACCTGTTTGAACACAATGCAATAGATTTACAGATAAAATCGGATTGTGAAAACATAATTTTTCGCTCGAATATTTCAATTTATGTTACTTTGAAATGATTATATGATAAACAGTTTAGCTTCTGTGCTGTAAACTGGTTCCAAACATACAATCTTAGTAAATTTTTTATACAATAGCTTTGCAATTATAACCAGCCTGTATAATTCGTTTTGAATATTTATTTCCATTTAGTAAAAATAGTCATGTTAGAGTGTTTTTTCTATTTTTTGTTTTGCTCTTAAGTAAGGACATAATTAAATTAAAAGCTATTTATCTTTGAAAAAATGTTGTTTATTTTACTCTGTTTCTATATTACACATTGCTTTGATGAGAAACCACATATATTTTGGTAATTGTGATGCTTTTACATATTTGTAATAAAATTTTCCGCCATTTTGACCTGAAAAATATTTGTAATGTGGCCAAGATATATTTTATGAATTCTTACTCAAATTATACTTAAAAAGTATATAAAAAAAGTATAAATTATACTTAAAAAGTATATGTAAAATGTATAGTTTACTAGCATACTTTTCACATTTCTTTGTAGAATTTTTCTTTAAAAACATGTTATCATTTTTTTTCATCTAGCCGGAAACATCTCTTTAGGGACATTAAATTGATTAGTAACTTTGAGCAACCGGATGACGTTCTCGCTTCACCGCGAAGGAAAAATAATTCTTTTCAACAGCTTCGCCTTGTTATCTTCCAGTGAAAGTTTTAGATTCCATTAAATATATGAAGGTTTTTTAGTAACACGAACCCTAAATACCAAATTAAAGGTATCCTTCCGTCGCGTTCTACGTATCTTTATCAGTTTCGGTTTTTCAAGTTTGCGTGTGTTCCAACACAACACACAAAACTTTCAAAATTGTGTTATGGTAAGCTGGCGTGTGCGCCAGGACGACACAAAGAAACGTGTTGCATAAACCGCGCGCAAGCCAACACCACATCACGAAAATCCTTAATTAGCCACCTTAGATAACCCAACAACAGCCTTTACACCTGACGGAGTGATGCTGAATTTATTACGTATACAAGAATTAAAACATCAGGCAAAATATCTGAAGGCGAGTTTTAGATGTTATCATCGACGAAATGAAATTTGTTTCAACATACTGAATACAAAATTACAACTTTTAAATTAAAAAGAATATGCATCAGTTGACAATGTTTTACGCATGTATTAATCATGATTTTAATAGTGACGATAAAATGTGAAGAACATGAAAATGCGAAAAAATGCAAGGGTCATAAAGCCCA
This sequence comes from Mercenaria mercenaria, assembly GCF_021730395.1. Classification (NCBI taxonomy): domain Eukaryota; kingdom Metazoa; phylum Mollusca; class Bivalvia; order Venerida; family Veneridae; genus Mercenaria; species Mercenaria mercenaria. The sequence goes on along the minus strand of NW_026461247.1, from coordinate 30,450 downwards.
TCTAATCACCTGACAACTCGTTTTGTAGATTCGCATTGACATCTGTTTTTAAATTTTGTTCAGTATGTCCATGCATGGAGACAAAATGTGGAGTCATGCTTTGAGGCGGAGCGACAAAATATGTCTCATTTCATTTTTAAATTTTATTTAAATATAATTGGCGTTATAACAATATGAAATCATAGTAAAGTAATACAACGAGAACTGAACAAAAGATACCGCATTATTTATATAAAAGATAATAATTGGTTAAATATTTGTGAAAGGGGATAAGAATGTAAAAATGCAATTTTTCTCAGATGACAATGACCTTTATTCTGTTGACAAAAAGAAACACTAACATTATGTTTATCTACAAAGTTGATAGAATATTGAATATAGAAATTATTTGATATAAAAGTATCTAATGTTCTTTTCTTTCAAAATTGGTGACATGACCTTTGACGTGGAAATAACAAAATGGGATTACGACGGCTCTAAGCAACCATAAAATCATATTTCAAACATAACAACACGTTTCAATTGTAAGCATGCAGATCGATAGAAGGTTTTAACATTTTCTTTATAACAAGACATTTTAGACTTTGCGTTTGCGGATACCCAAAAATTATGTTTGCCTTTGACTCCTGATTAACTTGAATTTGAATCTTTGCGTGTTAATATTGTTTAATTTAATGGTTAAATCTTATCAATGGCTGTAGAACACAAAATGCATCCCTTGATGCATTCAGTAACTGCAGAAGGAACGGAAATAATTTGGTCACTGTACACTGGACGTTTGACGTAATGATCTCAAATCTATAATTATGGATCAGTCATAACTGACCTCTGTATCAAATATGATCTTAGACCAAAGCGTTCTCGAGTTATTTGGCAAAAAATGTTCTAATGGTCTGGGTCGATAGGACTTTGACCTTTGACCTACTGACCTCAAAATCAGCAGGGATCATCTGCTGGTTATGATCAACCTCACTAACAAGTGTCGGAATCATAGGCCTAAGCGTTCTCAGGTTATCACCCGTAAACGGTTCAACTGTTCAGGGTCACTGTGACCTTGACCTTTGACTTACTAATCTTAAAGTCAGCAGTGGTCATTTGCTGGTCTTGAGCAACCACGCGTTCTAAAGTTATCATACGGAAACCGACTAATTGTTCTGCGTCACTGTGGCCTTGACTTTTGACCCTCTACTAATCTCAAAAATTAATAAGGATCATTTGCTAGTCATGACCAACCTCTCTATCAACTACCATGATCCTAGATCCAAGCATTTTTGAGATATCATCTGGAATCCGTAGAGCACACCTTGGTCAATGTGACCTTTACCTTAGACCTACTGACCTCAAACGTAATAGGGTCACCTGCTGGTCATGATCAACCTTCCTATATTTGTGATCTTAGGCCCGAGTATTTGTAAGTTATCGTCCAAAAACTGTTGAACTGTTCCTGCCCACTATGCCATTGACCTTTGACCTTCTGAACTCAAAATCAATACGGTTGATTTACTATATTAAGCTTTTTTATCCGAGTTTACGTCCGGAAAACCGTTTAACTGTTCCGGGTCACTGTGACCTCGACCTCTGACCTACTTAACTCAGAATCAATAGAGGTCTTCTGCAGATTAGGACCAATCTTCCTATTAACTTTCATGATCCTAGGCCCAAGCGTTCTTGAATTATCATCCAGAAACCGACTGGTCAACATACCAACCAACCGACCGAGAGACCGACCGAAACCTGCAAAACAATATACCCCTCCTTCTAAGAGGGGCATACAAATTGGGTTTACCATCCGTGAGCACGTTTTTTACTACATATAACATCGTTTTCGAAATGTAAGCTGAAAAGCTATTCAAAAACCAAACTTAAAATGTACCAATAAAAGTGTTGTCGACTTTTTCTACAATTTGACAAATTCAAGAGCCTTTACTCTCATATATGCATATTTTGTCATTTCTGAGCACCAAGACTGATTAATAGTTTTCTCCAACATACATTTCGCATACAATTGTGGGACATTTGTATCAAATACTAGTAGATAAGTATATGGTAGGTTTTGTATACCAATGCCTTTTATAAATTATTTAAAGGGATAAAACTCTGACCCTTATAAATTACCATAAAAAGGGTGAAAGAGCTAGGTTCTACACCTAAAATAATTCGTTATACATAACAGTAATGTATCAGATAAAGATCCAAACTCTTCTAAAAAGTACACAATTCGAGCAATTTTCAGTCTTATAACCTCCACTAACAGGTAAGTAAGAAAAATTAGAAAAACACAAATTTGAATAAATCGGAGGTTTATTATATTTTACACTGTTTTCTTTCTATGCACGTTTTAGAAAGTTATATTATTGCACGAAATTATAACAAAATGTCCTAAAACACTACCTCGCACGTTCTATAAAGATTATTTCTAAATGTTTAAAAAGAAAATTATTTCGCGCCAGAAAGCTAAAATCTAAAATATTGTTTTTAATGTATTTGTATAAAAAATGTACTGGTCTGTTGAATTATATTGCATCCTCGTGATGCATGATAATGTTATTATATATATATATATATATATATATAATATATATATCGTAAAATTTTAAAATGACTTCACACGCTCGCTTAGTTTTTCTTAAATTTTAATATAAAAGTCACAAACTAGTTTCGCCGTGAATGGCTCATCAGTGTGTCTAAATATATAACAATAAGAGAAAGGGAATTAATTCAATAGATTTGACGTTGACGTCAAGGAAACAAGGGACGTAATTTCGACGTCAAACAGGGGAGTTAATGACGTTATAATGTTATTTATCAATCCGTATCATGTGAAGTGTTCCGCATGTTTAATTTCGGTTTAAAAACAGTCAATTAAGTATTTTTCTTTTGTTAATCTAGCTGATAAACTGTTAGTTTTCATTTTATAAAATGGGAATATAGTAAATTTTGGCTCTGTTGTACAGCAAAAGTCTATATGGCTACTGACAGGTAATTGTCTTACCGACGGGTCTCTAATTTGTTGAGAATGAATTGTTCTTCTAGTTCTTAATTTGTCTCCGGTTTGACCTATGTAATATTCATGGCAGCTATTACACGTCATAACATAAATTACATTTTTCACATCACAGGACATGTTTTCATTCACGTAAAATATTTTTTCCATTAAAGTTAAATGAATTAGATTCTTCTATTTGTTTACATAGGTTACAGTTAGGTCTATTGCACTTATAAACTCTGTTGTTTCTTTGTATATTGAATTCAGAAAATTTTGCTATAGTTAATAGTTTCTTTAAATTTGGTAGCACTCCGTTTGGTGATGATGGTAATGCCAATGCAAGTAGACCATCATCAGATGGGGGAGTGGGAGCCGACTATAGCCAGCTGGCAAAGAAATTAAGTTCTTTGCAAAAGCATTTGACATTTGATGGTAAGGGCAGCTGGGAAGCTTTTGATTTAAAGTTTTCCAGATATTCTGAGACATGTGGATGGTCAGGTGCTGAGAAATTGGGAGAAATGGCCGGTAGCACACAAGGGGCACAGGATAATAGTACTGTCTTGGAGGCACTTAAGCAATTAGAGCTTAAATTTGAAGAAGTCATGACAGTCAGATCCAGTAGAGGTGGATCTGGTGAACTACCATAGAGGCTTTATAAAAGCAGAGTCTGTTTTATGCTTTGACAGGCAAACTTCGGTTTGTGTGACGGGGAGAGTGGGTCAGAGTTTTTGAAGTTTTGATAAGAGGCTCTGATACAACCGACTGGGTTAGCCTTGCTGATGGGGATGGATGAGTTTATGCTTTACACTAATGCATTGAATAAATAGATAAGTGCATGGGTACCATAGGTCCAGGGCGGCAAGGAGAAGGTCATTGCATATGGTAATTATGGTAGTTATGTCCTTATTTGGTAGACTTTATTGTACGGAATGACCACTCAAGTTTGAGGTGGTTCATGGGGTTCCAAGAGCCTCAAGGTTAACTGGTGAGACGGTGGCCGGAGGAGCTGTCTCAGTTGAATATTGTGCTGCAGCACGGGGTAGGTCGTGAGCATGATAAAGCTAAGGCAATGTCTTGAATGCCGGTTGGAGGCATTGCAATGAGTATCATGCTGGGACACGACTGGAGCAGTTACCTTGTGGCAGGTGTAATTACTGTTAAGAAGACAACGAAAGTTGGGGTCCTTTAACCTTGTAGACGACGCAGTGCCGTTGGTCATAGGGGACACCGAAGCTTCCATCATAGAGCGTTTGAGGGACCTAGGACCAACAAGGGCATGGGTACGACTGTCTACGGGTTTCTTGATGTAGACGACGCAGTGCCGTTGGTAAAGGGGTTACCTGGAGTTTACATCACAGAGCATCCAGGGAACCTGAGACCAACATTGGCATGGGTACGACTGTCTACGGGTATCAGGATGGAACCACAGATGACACCGAGGGTAAGAGTGGCAAGCCAGTCCTTGCAATAGTAGTCTCAGATGCGGGATGACCCTTCTGAGAAAAGTAGCCAGGATGACCCTTCTGAGAAAAGTACCAGATGCTGGTATAGATTTAGACTACTCTGAGGGAGTAAGCTCTTTTGTGGTAGATATGTTTAAACATGCTGTTGTAAACATGAACATGGTGACCACAAGGAGGGTTGAGACTGAGGCTGTTTAGAGCCTCGGTAATACAGTCAAGTCTGGACAGTCAGGTTCAGTGCCTACTGCAGGACAACCAAGTTCACAGTCTAAGGTCGTTTCCCCCGGAAAGGACAAATTAAAAGGACTTGCCATGCCTATGGGTGCGACAAGTACCTCTGACTCTACAAAGGGTCTGGGGTCAAGCCTTCAGAGTTCAATCTCGGTACCAGATCAAGGAGCTCTGAAGGATAAAATTGGACTGTGTAGTTGGTGGTTCTCAGTAGTGGAGCTGAGTGTTGAGCAAAAACAGAATGAGAAATTGCTGTTTGTTTTGGATTGGAAACGAAGTAGGACAGATCTGGCATGGTCCAATCTGTTTCGTGCCAGTCCAGCAGCTGAGTCAAATCAGTAAAACAGGGAACAGTTTCTTCTGTTAGATTGTGTTTTATGTTAGTGTGACTTAGATCAAGATGACATTCATCTTGGTATGCTGAAAAGTCTGAATGAGGAAGCTATTGAACTCAGTCATAGCCTTCCATCTTTGAGACATCGGACTCTGAAATAGATTAGTTCGGTGAAGCCTCGTCCAAGAGACAACAGACGAGGAAAGTATGGCCTCACACAGTTTTACTAGGATAGGGCAGGCACCGCAAGACCCTGTCACAGAGGAGACTTGAGCTCTGCTTGGACTAGCAGTAAGGTTACCTAAGCCCTGTTAGGCAAAGCTCAGGTAGAGGCAACTGTGTGAGGTATGAGGGTCAGCCGCCTGTTTGACTAAATGTTGTTTTATGGTGAGTGTTCGGCTGCTGACCATTCTTGGAGTAGGAACAGTTCTTATGATTGCATTGAATATCTATAGAAGAACTGAGTCTGTTTAAACCATAGGGGCTGATCCTGGTGCACTATGGATGCGGAGATCCATGGTCGCCGGTAGCGGTAGTATTGTGGCTGAAGTGACACAATACTCGTACTGGTTAAACCCAGGAACATCTCATATTTATGAGCAAGAGACCATGGTATACTCCCATGGTCTAAGGGACTATGGTATACTTCCATGGTCTAAGACACCATGGTCTACTTCCATGGTGTAGGGACTACCTCCTTTTAATAGGACGGGGAGGAGTGTAGTGCCCGCGTACGGTCTGGTACGGCCTACGGGGCGATAGCCTGAACCCGGAACACAGCAAGACTGATTTCCCTTGGCGCGGGCAGCACGAAAAGACGTTGCTGGTGTTGCTAGTCAATATTATTTGGCTATTGTCCCAAACAGCATAAAATAGAGACTGATTCCACCTGGTAAGTTTCCCACAGTTACAATATATATTTAGACACACTGATGAACCATTCACGGCGAAACTAGTTTGTGACTTTTATATTAAAATTTAAGAAAAACTAAGTGAGCGTGTGAAGTCATTTTATAATTTTACGATATTTTGTTCCCGTTCCGGGTTCTTTTTTATTCGTTATATATATATGTATGCAAAACACTCGAGGTAAATTGGGCGACCTAGGGGCCATTATGGCCCTCTTGTACATAAAACAAAGAATGGCTAAAATCGGGACATTTGGAAGTGTTCAATATAACCGTAAATGCGTAATAATTATGCTCGTTATAAGTAAAGTTTACTGTATATATGAGTCAATGTTTTTTAGGTGTTTAATTTATGAATAACGGTTTTTATGTACTATAAATATGTTATTATGCTCAAATACGCTTAGAAATTAACATATCAAGTTAAGGGTAAAGCTTATACATAAGATTGTTCTTTGTGCGTGCGTGTGTGCGTGTGTATGTGTGTGTGTATGTGTGTGTGTATATATGAGTTTGTAAACGCTGCCAACTGGGTAATGTCGTATGAATACACACCAACGTACTGGGGATACGCCTCGAACCGGGGAATTCCCCAGTTCATTTTAACAACACCACGTTATTCCTGACCTTCAAATTAGTCATACCTCGAAATTTAAGCTGATTCTGAGCGATAGAAATTTATTCCCCGGTACGCCGGTTCTGGTCATACACATATCTCACACACAATCAGAATTTTACAACGGCGTGTATCTTTCGCTATTTACTGCAGTTCCCCAGTTTACCTGTATACAACTCGTAGTACATACACACAAAGGTTTAAATTATTTTCACTAATTTAACATAATGTTTTCGTCATTATAAGCTTATGAGTGAAAAGATATGTTGATTAATTCATCAATTACCAATTAAATATCTTTTTACGTTCACAAGACAGTATTATATATTATTATGTTACCGCATATCTTTTCCGGCTTATTGTGTTATGCGCTTTTATTTCTAGTTAATGACTTGATTTGACAATACTTATGTTAAACTGAGAATATTATAATACACAGGAACACTACTCAAAATATACATTCTATATATATTCATCGCAACAAACTTTCAACTTCAGGCGCGGTGCTCAAATACACTAATTCCTTTTGAATTACCGTGCTGCATTTGAAAAAAATAAATGTAGTATTACCTCCAAAGATGTTCATATATTCAGCTCATAATGCAATTACCTATGTAAATTCAACAGTAATTAATACAGCAAAGCCAGAGAATTTTAATACAGTTTCGTTATTTGTAAAAAAAGAACAAATTAACTTATTGATATTATTTACTACACATCAAAGAAATGCATATGAGGATCTGACTCCAGTACCTTTAAAAAACTGATTAAGAACACGTGAAAATAATAAAACCTATATCATACTGTAGCTAATTCATGCAATTATCTTAACACAGGATTTTCATGCTATTTTGTTATACTGTTTTGATATTGATTTTGTTCAGCAATCACAATGTGTTGAAATCTATGATGTAAAAATGTCCCAAAAGTAAAAAAGATACTAATACCTCTCAAAAACCTGTGCTGCATTTGAAACAGCATTTGTTATGTCATTACCTCCTACGATGTTTATACATGTATAAGCAGCTGTCAACTTGTTACGCAATTATCTACGTATGTTGAAGAGTAGTGAATACTACAAAGCCGAAAGAGTTTAATACAGTTTTATTTTATTAAGTATTTGTCAAATTTAGAGACCACATTAATCATAACATTAGTACATTATCTGATTGATTTTATCTACTACACATCAAAGAAAATGACACAAGGATCTAACTCCAATACATTCTTAAAACTGTTTAAACACTTGAAAATTCTAAAGCCTAGATCATAGCTAACTCGTGCATTTACCTTCACACGGGAATTTCATGCTATTTTTGCGCGATTTTTGTTTAGCGATCGCCAAGTCTAGAAATTCATGATAGAAAAATGTTTCAACAAAGCATAGGCTATAAAGTGTGTTGTACATGTCCGAAATAATTGTAGTTTACGACGGTTCAAATAAAATGATAATGCTGCGGCTGCACGCGTTTAGGATCATTTGGCAAAAAATATAGAAACCGTGAGACATCAATTCAACACATGGGAATCACAGCAAAACAATTCTCATGCAAAAGTAAATAAATAAATAAAATAAAATTTGATGCTCACATAATGAACAGATATATCCTACAGAAAAATTGTCCTCAGATTCTGCAACCTGAAGCACACTATTTTAAAACTTATATCATGAATTTGCTATATTTTAATAAGCGTCTTATCTTTATGAACTGTCGCTTTTAGCATTATAAAAGTTATTAAATTGTTACACAAAAACCATTGACGTGTAAAGTTTGAAAGTCTCAGTGCGTTACTCACATACCAAGGGTAATTTTTACAATGCATAAAGTAATATTATGCTCATTAACCAAAAGGAGTTTTTTCTGTCACTGACATTCCTATCATTCTACAATAAGTATGAGTATGACATACAATTATATCTGCGCATGATAATTTCTTCAACTTCAGGTCCGTAGAAGTTCAATTTGATCAAAACAACGTTTTAAGAAATTTTGTTTGTTGGACGGGGTGGGAACGTACGGTGCCCCTAAAGTGACATGTTACACACTTTTTTTCCAATTAGGTAATGTGAGACTTTTTTTATTTCGTTTAAACGAAATGATTTCGTTTAAACGAAATGATTTCGTTTAAACGAAATAACTTATTTCGTTTAAACGAAATAAACTTATTTCGTTTAAACGAAATCATTTCGTTTAAACGAAATAATCATTTCGTTTAAACGAAATAACTTATTTCGTTTAAACGAAATCATTTCGTTTAAACGAAATAGTTATTTCGTTTAAACGAAATCATTTCGTTTAAACGAAATCATTTCGTTTAAACGAAATAACTTATTTCGTTTAAACGAAATCATTTCGTTTAAACGAAATCATTTCGTTTAAACGAAATAAGTTATTTCGTTTAAACGAAATAGTTTATTTCGTTTAAACGAAATGATTATTTCGTTTAAACGAAATGATTTCGTTTAAACGAAATAAGTTATTTCGTTTAAACGAAATGATTTCGTTTAAATGAAATGATTTCGTTTAAACGAAATAACTATTTCGTTTAAACGAAATGATTTCGTTTAAACGAAATAAAAAAAAGTCTCACATTACCTAATTGGAAAAAATGTGTGTAACATGTCACTTTAGGGGCACCGTAGGAACGACCTCACTCACCTGCTTTTCAGTTTTGTTCATTCAGCGATATATCACACCGTGCGTTTATTGCGGTAGCATTTTATGTGGTGTTTTGGGGAAATAAAGAAAGAAAATTATTGATGATTGAACTGACAGTGCTGATGAAATAGAAACAATCACAGTATTCTACAGATGAGTTCCCGAGGTATTAGAAAATAGTATTATACATGTACTAATCGTTTGATTGAAACTTGAAAACAAAGAAATTTTATTGCGTTTGAAGGATTTTATTGAATATAAAGCTTTTAAATACATAACGATATTATTCGTTGTTACATATATGGTTATTTCATACTTCACTCATGTAACTGACCGACACAAAATAAGACATTTCCCTATTCGGTGACACATTAATACCCCCTTCACACCTACGATTTTTTCTTACGATTCCTTACGATTTGCCAACTCGTAGGCAGTCGCAGGCAATCGTAAATAGCTCGTCGGTAGTCGTTAATAGCTCGGCACCACTCGCAAAAGATCGCAAGCTATCGTGAACGTTGAGGTAATATTTTTGACATGTCAAAAATTTCTTACGATCGTCCGCGATTTGAATTATCGGTGAATAGCTCGGAAAGAGCTCGTAAAGAGCTCGTAACAAGTCGTAAGTATCGTAAACAACATGTAAACCACTCGTAAGCGCTCGTAAACGTATCTTAAAGACTTTGTTTTCTTTCACGATGCGGTACGAGGGGTTTACGATATGTTACGGGCACTTTACGAGTACTTTACGAGTACTTTACGATAAAATACGTATGCTTTACGATTTATGAGAGGCATAATAGCTACCGAATCGAACAGTTCCTTTCAGTTGCTGTCAATACGTCAAAGGAGTGAAACCTCAATCATATCTGCAACAATGCCACCTAAAAAGGAGGTAGTCAACAAGAAGAATGCAAATTTGAATTGCAAAAACATGATATTCGTAAATACTCGTATCTAACACGTAACTACTTGTAACAACTCGTAAACAAATCGTAATGTACTCGTAAAGCCTTTTGTGAATCATAATAATCCGTAATTCACTCGCAACAGCTCGTAAATAACTCGTAAATAGCTCGTAAAACGATCGTATTGATAAGTAATTACTCGGAACAAATCGGTAATTTTAGTCGTAAATGCATCGTAATTACTCGGAATAAATCGCAATTTGATCGTACACAGCTCTTAAATAGTTCGTAAATGTGGGGAATCGGTGAATTTTTACGATTTTGTGGAATCCGTCACAAATCGTAAGAAAAATCGTAGATGTGAAGGGGGTATAACGCAGATTTTATTATGGGTGCAAGTATATTTATCTTTAGTTTTGACAGTGGCATACGTATGATTTACTGGTATCAATAGCATTGAGGGAAACACAAATATATAATAATCATAAAAATACTTACGATATAAATGTTTTGATTAAAACAACAATATCAAGAATTTAAAATACCTATGACTGATTTCATTTTAATCTTCCTTGATCAGAACGATTTTTACACGAACACTCCGTTTCTGCATGTACTTTGTTTTGAAAGAGTACTGATAAACTTTGCGGTAAATTCAGCTGTTGCTTCAGTTCCTTTGTAATGTTTTACTTTATATACATTTTCGTGATCGAAACTCCAGATAGTTTTGTTTGCAATTAAATCATGTTCAGTTTCTAAAGGAAGAATCGTCGCAAAATTGGGAAAAAGACTTTCCAAGTGTGGGATTCGAACACACGACCTTCGCAAATTTTGAAAGATTAACTATGTAAAGTCAACGTTTTACTGAAGCCTGGTTTTCTAAAAAAAAGATAAAAAACAAACCTTTATATGGGAAAATTGTTTGGAAGCAAAATAACTATGACTGGAAATGCTGTAAACTTTGTTTAAGTCTTTTTTAATATTGATTGCTATTTTCCCGGGCAAGAAATAACGATTTTCATGCAAAAGTCAGGGACTGCGAGTCATTGCGGAGTTTGAATTATGATTCCCCGATTTTTATTTCCTGTTTCCGCATATCGAACCTAAAAATTTACTTTGCATCTAAATAAGCGCTAAATTCTTTTTTCTAAGAAAATCAAGTTTTCGTTAACATGTTATCGGAGAGAAAAGCGCAAATAAAAATAAATGCTTTGTTTCTGTCATTCTTCCTGATTTAGAGTCATGTGTTTGCCTCAGTTCTATCTTATTCAAATTAATTACCTACTACTATTGTTTTCGTCTCAAGCCTGAGTCATGAGTTGATATCCTACTCTGGGAACGTCATTTTTGTAATGCCTTATCTTTTTGAAACTTATCATTATTAAATAGCAAACGGTACTATAGTTTAAATCATGATAATGTATACAATGTATATATAATAATACACAGTTTAAATGTAGGAACACAACAACTAAAAAATATACTGAATATTACGCCGATTGGGAGATTATCCAAATAAGTTGTCTGTGTTTTTGTTGTATGCATGATTTCGTTAATCCGAATGGTTTTTAAAGGAACCACACTTATAAAATATGTTTGACTGTTAATTCTGTCTTTTGAACGAGTAGAATTGAAGGAAAAAACAACTGTCTGCTTAGCTCAGATTCAAGGGGGGATCCAGGGATTGGGGATTTTTTTTCTCGCTCGCTACGCTTGTATAGGTAATTCATCATTTGTTCTGGGTGAAAATATAAATATGCATTTTTTCTCGCTCGCTATGCTCGCATAGGCAATTTGTCTTTTGTTTGGGTAAAACAATGCATTTTTTCTTGCTCGCTACGCTCGCACAATAAAAGTCCGAGAAGTTTGCATGAGCTCCTATAAAGCTTTTTATTTTACGTTAATAAACTTTAGTAACCCCTCCCCATAAAAATCCTCAGAAATCGGACTTAGAAATTCCATTCCGAGATACTTAAGCAAGAATAAGTCTGACGAGTCATTAAAACATGGACTATACGTAGCATGTAATTTGGGTTGATTTTATCATAAAAGCTGTCCTTTTTCAATACCAAAAAAAGCACATCAGAACGCCAAGAATGCACAAGATGGATCTATTGTTTTCAAAATGTTCCGGTGGGGTGGGGTGGGGTGGGATGGGGAGGGACAGATGGGGACATGCCCACGGACCCTCCTAGTTGTTCTACTACAAATATTTTGCACCCCTTACACCAAATCCTGTATCCGCCCTGAGATTTGTGAATGCCTAATTAAATTTTTTAGTTAAAACATAAATAAGGAATTAAAACATACAATATTACTTATTCTTGCAAACCAGACGGGGATTTCCGGTATCTTTACCGGTGCTGGAAAAGTCCATCTTACACCCCGGGGTGGTGTAAGATGACTCTCGTGCTGTAAATGACGTTTAAGAACTACATATATGTAAAAGATTTGTGTAGTAATTTATATTCTATTTAAAAAACGGAATGGAAATTCAATACCTTGACAGTTCCTATTGGTTCCTGATAGTATATTTCTCGATTCAAATCACGTTATTTTATCAAAAATTCATAACGTTACGCTGCAACTGGTAAAACAAAACCGGAACTAAACATTGTTGTTTGTTTTGAAACGTCATGACGTCTTTCCTGTTTACGGACGTTGGTATCACGCGCTTTGTTTAAATACACTGCTATAAGAAATAGTTCTAAAAAAGAAAGCTGTTCAATTGATTTTATTTTTATTATTATTTCTTGAAACCGGTATGCAAGAAAAAGATTCTACCACTGGTTATAGGTGCAGATGGAAATATCCGGCTCTCGGGTAACTGTTTAGGCGGTAACTCGGCAGAGAGCCTCCTTACCTCCTAAGCAGTTACCCTCGAGGCCGGATATTCCTATCTGCACCTACAACCAGTGAAAGAATCTTATAATATCGAAGTTCAAAAGTTGCTGTAGGCAATGGAAAGTGATTTAAGCACACAACTGATAAAACCAGATACTGTTTTGTGCTTTATCATGTATCTGCATCATGAGTCTGGTTTGTTCTTCGATTGTTCTATGTCTTGTCATAAAAAGTTATTTTAATGTTAACATTTGACATAGACAATTTTTGATTGAATGTCGAAGGATTGACGTGCTACATGTACCTAAATACAGAATATAGAACTTTCTCTATTGTCTGATCGCCTCTGTTTTCGGGTGGTTAGAACCGCTGACTTAAAATCATTCGTAAGTACTCACTAATTAAGGGGCATGGGTTCAATCCTTGCTACCGACCAGGTCTCTTTATGTAAGAAAGATGACTACTTGATCTTTCCAGGAACGATTGTTGGGTAAACTGCCCACCGGACATAACTGAAAAAGTGTTTAAAAAGGCGTAAAACCCATCCAATCAAATTAAGTCCCTCGGTTGTCTTTTCTCATATAGGCCTATATGATATGTAACAGGAGCTTCCGCATTCACCATTTTAATAGCTAGTTCCTCGTTTCAACTTTACACACGTACCCGGTTAGTTATACACTTGTACCTCATTTAGTCTTTACACTAACTCCCGGTTTAGTTGAAACACACAATTCCACATTTCGTCTATACACAAACACCCGGTTTGTTACACATTCACCTCAGTTGGTTTAAACACAAAATTCCCCGCTCTGAATGTGAAAAATCTTATTGCTTAACAATTGAAGATAGCTTTAATCTAAAGCCTCGGATAATTTTAAGATCATAAGAATAAGAGTTGATAGAAATATGATAACTGTAGCTACAGTAATAAAGAAGTTCCCAGTTGGTAGGTTTATAGCTTACATCCCCGATTGGTTGCGTTTACATGTATGTGTGTGTGTGCGTGTGTGAGTAGTATAGTGTGAATTCACAGCTGCATTAAATCAGGTCCAGGTCCAATGTCCCTAAACTGGTTCAAACCATTCACCTTGACCTACACTAAATATAGAACATACATGACATAGAGATAGTAAATAAAATCGCCTACCTATACACAGCATATACATGTAGTGGACCAGTGGCATACATTCATATTACAATGACCAATTCAGTCCTGTGCATGTATCTTAGAAGATCTATTTTAATCCTTATTCGAGTTGATTACGGAATGCCTTATTAAACATTTTCCGACTGAAATTTTAGAACTATATACAAAATTCCAGCCACGGAAAGTACCGAGTTTCAGAATAACACGACATTAGCCTTTAAATCTTTAAATCCTCTCTTTATGACAAAATCTTTTATATCCAGCCAACGCCCCAAATATAACCGGTTGTCAAAATGTAGGTCACATATTTTCGTCGTTAAATTAAGCGAGCTTGTACATTAAGTCACCGTAATATCAACTTCCCCCACCCACCCCCGCTAGACTATCCTGAATCGATTTACATAACACAAACCTTTAATCTTTTTATATATTCCGTTCTATGTCCTAGTTTATAACTCCAGCAAATCAGGAAGTAAACGTTTCTACCCGTCCTATACCCGTCCTATATCCATATACAAACGATTCTCTCAATTAACTCCTTTGATCGGAGAGTACCCCTCCCTACCAAGAGGACAAGAGCACGTTAATTGAGGTAGAGAAGAGGGTTGTGGGAAGCCTTGAGTATGGCCTCCTCAGACCCAAGAAACGTTGAAATTGGTACGAGACGAAGCTCAAAGAAACAAACACCGTTTACGTCTATATACACACGTTTATTTCTTTTACATATACATGTATATAGATATATTTATACACATACGTTTATTTCTTTACATATACATGTACATTGTATATATATATTGCATGCTTATAAACCTAAGCAATAGTGCCAATGTTTATACATACCCCCTCCCCTATAGCCTTAATTAACGTGTAATCAACGTTGAACCGAGATAAAATTTAGAAACGTGTAAGAACACGGACTTAGTCACACCTCACTGATTAATAAATGACCTATTATTACTTTCTCTCTTAACTCAATCTTATATCCAACAAAGAAAACAATGGATGCTAGGAACACGTGCGTGTATTTTTTATTATTTTGTGGGGTGAGGGGGTCAGAGGAGGGCCTCCTACGTCACTCCTGAATAACTCAAGTCATTGTTTATGTATTTTCTTTTCTAAGCACTTTAATAACGTCTTCCGATAATGGTTATTTTAGGCTTATTCCTTTGCCGTTCCAGTTCACTCTCTACCCAACGATCTACCCGCTGCAAGGTGCCCTCGGCGTCTGTCGGTAACTCTCTTCCAGCTCCTTCCTGTTTAACTGGTGGTGGTCTCGTTATTTCCGGGGCTTCGTATTTTTTCAGTACCTTTTCAAACAGATACTTTCTCTTGTTTATTGCGTATTTCCACGCCTCCTCACTACTGTAATCGTCCATCAACTCAAGATCAGATGCCGTATTCTTAATGGATTTATAAGCAGGGTCATGTTTAAGAGAACGATTCCACAGTATGGTTTTAGCAAAGATTTTCGCCATCGTCTTCCTGTATTTGTCTCTCATGTCACTGTATGCACGATTCCTAGCGACGTTTACGGCGATACCGTCCGTCTCCATGTAGTGTTGCACTCTTTCACTATATTCCGGCTGCAAGACTTTAACGTTGCGTCTATAATGTTACTCCATGGGTCCTCTGTTTCTTCGTCGGAAGAACTCGCCTCCTCCTTTCTATGGTTATAATTGTCCCTTGATTCCTTATCACTATCGTCACCAGTAGCGTTCATTTCTTCCGCACTGTCCGATTCACCGCTTTCCTCATTATGCTGCGTCTTCTTATGACGTAACATGTTATCTCGTCTACTGAATGTTTTCCCGCAAACGTTGCATGTGTTCATGTCGGCGTCTGGCTGGTAAATGAGGAGGAATTCTCAAACATCAGTATAAAGAGGAGGGGAGTGCCCTCCTCATTTACCAGCCAGACGCCGACATGAACACATGCAACGTTTGCGGGAAAACATTCAGTAGACGAGATAACATGTTACGTCATAAGAAGACGCAGCATAATGAGGAAAGCGGTGAATCGGACAGTGCGGAAGAAATGAACGCTACTGGTGACGATAGTGATAAGGAATCAAGGGACAATTATAACCATAGAAAGGAGGAGGCGAGTTCCTCCGACGAAGAAACAGAGGACCCATGGAGTAACATTATAGACGCAACGTTCAAAGTCTTACAGCCGGAATATAGTGAAAGAGTGCAACACTACATGGAGACGGACGGTATCGCCGTAAACGTCGCTAGGAATCGTGCATACAGTGACATGAGAGACAAATACAGGAAGACGATGGCGAAAATCTTTGCTAAAACCATACTGTGGAATCGTTCTCTTAAACATGACCCTGCTTATAAATCCATTAAGAATACGGCATCTGATCTTGAGTTGATGGACGATTACAGTAGTGAGGAGGCGTGGAAATACGCAATAAACAAGAGAAAGTATCTGTTTGAAAAGGTACTGAAAAAATACGAAGCCCCGGAAATAACGAGACCACCACCAGTTAAACAGGAAGGAGCTGGAAGAGAGTTACCGACAGACGCCGAGGGCACCTTGCAGCGGGTAGATCGTTGGGTAGAGAGTGAACTGGAACGGCAAAGGAATAAGCCTAAAATAACCATTATCGGAAGACGTTATTAAAGTGCTTAGAAAAGAAAATACATAAACAATGACTTGAGTTATTCAGGAGTGACGTAGGAGGCCCTCCTCTGACCCCCTCACCCCACAAAATAATAAAAAATACACGCACGTGTTCCTAGCATCCATTGTTTTCTTTGTTGGATATAAGATTGAGTTAAGAGAGAAAGTAATAATAGGTCATTTATTAATCAGTGAGGTGTGACTAAGTCCGTGTTCTTACACGTTTCTAAATTTTATCTCGGTTCAACGTTGATTACACGTTAATTAAGGCTATAGGGGAGGGGGTATGTATAAACATTGGCACTATTGCTTAGGTTTATAAGCATGCAATATATATATACAATGTACATGTATATGTAAAGAAATAAACGTATGTGTATAAATATATCTATATACATGTATATGTAAAAGAAATAAACGTATGTGTATAAATATATCTATATACATGTATATGTAAAAGAAATAAACGTGTGTATATAGACGTAAACGGTGTTTGTTTCTTTGAGCTTCGTCTCGTACCAATTTCAACGTTTCTTGGGTCTGAGGAGGCCATACTCAAGGCTTCCCACAACCCTCTTCTCTACCTCAATTAACGTGCTCTCAATCCAGGGGTTGTGGGTTCGAGCCCCATTGGGGTCACGACCATGACTTCTCACATGACACCAGTACTGGTTTTTCCAGGAAGCGGACTCGAGAGTGGTTCCAATAAGCTTGAAGCTTTCATCACAATCGAGCTAAAACAAATTAGTATAAACTAAACTAACGTGCTCTTGTCCTCTTGGTAGGGAGGGGTACTCTCCGATCAAAGGAGTTAATTGAGAGAATCGTTTGTATATGGATATAGGACGGGTATAGGACGGGTAGAAACGTTTACTTCCTGATTTGCTGGAGTTATAAACTAGGACATAGAACTGAATATATAAAAAGATTAAAGGTTTTGTGTTATGTAAATCGATTCAGGATAGTCTAGCGGGGGTGGGTGGGGGGAAGTTGATATTACGGTGACTTAATGTACAAGCTCGCTTAATTTAACGACGAAAATATGTGACCTACATTTTGATAACCGGTTATATTTGGGGCGTTGGCTGGATATAAAAGATTTTGTCATAAAGAGAGGATTTAAAGATTTAAAGGCTAATGTCGTGTTATTCTGAAACTCGGTATTTTCCGTGGCTGGAATTTTGTATATAGTTCTAAAATTTCAGTCGGAAAATGTTTAATAAGGCATTCCGTAATCAACTCGAATAAGGATTAAAATAGATCTTCTAAGATACATGCACAGGACTGAATTGGTCATTGTAATAGGAATGTATGCCACTGGTCCACTACATGTATATGCTGTGTATAGGTAGGCGATTTTATTTACTATCTCTATGTCATGTATGTTCTATATTTAGTGTAGGTCAAGGTGAATGGTTTGAACCAGTTTAGGGACATTGGACCTGGACCTGATTTAATGCAGCTGTGAATTCACACTATACTACTTGTGTGCATGTGGTCATGTGTTGTCTGCGATGTTTGCGTATCGGTTACATGAACAAACAGTTTGTTTAATGGGAAAACTAACACATAGCTTGGTTATTGGGAATACATTATTGTGTCCTTTCATTTTAGGATTGCATTAATTTTTTATGTAAAAGGGGTTGTATGAGGGTCGTATGAAAACACATAGAATTACATAAGAAAGCAGTTTGAGCAAAATAATTATAGTTAGGTTCAGTATGGAATAAGGGTGTAATAACGGTAGCGAAGCGGCCAGAAGTGAAGAAGGGATATGTGTGTATGGGGATACATGACTTGTTTTCGTTGGGTTTATAAGAATTAACTTAATTAATATGGCAAAATTCTAGCTTTTGATGATGGGGATGTCCCCAGGTGTCATTCCATATATTGTTAAAAGCATTAGCGGACTTTTGGGTTTGCTCAACGAACTTCGGTACGTCACCCTTTTAACTTACTCG
Source organism: Mercenaria mercenaria (assembly GCF_021730395.1). NCBI lineage: Eukaryota > Metazoa > Mollusca > Bivalvia > Venerida > Veneridae > Mercenaria > Mercenaria mercenaria. The sequence goes on along the minus strand of NW_026461247.1, from coordinate 11,758 downwards.
CATGAAATAATTTTACGCTCCAAATGAGGTTTCGAACCCACAGCGATGAGGGGTAGATAATTCAAAGACATTAATCACTTGACAATCAACTTTAGATAACTTACCCCTCCTAATATAACTACCAGCATTATTTCGATGAACATTTCTGAGAAATCTGATCGGATATATTACACTTATTAAGGGAGAATATAAATAAATCAGGAAAAAGGCTTGACACAACACAACAGGGCTGTAAACGAAACGTACATTACCTGAATAGTTTTGCATCATCCTAAATGAGTAGAACAGATTTATGCCTTTTAATTATCGCTTGAGAAATGATACAATGGCAGTCAAAAATGCCATATACATGACGTTTTTCTTTTGTCCACACTATAAGTTTTATAAAAGATATTCATTTATGTCTTGTAAATTAATAATAACTATTCGAATTTGAGTTTTTGTTTCTTTTTATTCATTTTTGATTTATGAACATTATGTATTTTTCTTTTAAAATGAAAAATTGTATTCACTCATATATTATTTCGTCGTGTATATTTATCCATTTATTTTTTATGCAATGCAGAGAATATTCAACATTTACATCACATAATTCCTTCAGACAATTACACAAATATTTACGAATTTCTTTTAACTGTGTGCAGTTGTATAAAATGTAGACTATCCCATCTGCTATATAATTGTAGTTCACCATGAAAATTATGAAAAATATAAGTTTTCCGTAAAAGATTTGACTCGATATGCTCGCGACTATAAATATTCAATATGGGTTCCTGTCTATGCAATTAGTGTACAACAAACGGACAACCTTAAATATGCATGCTATGACGATCTGTAATATTAGTACACGCGCTGATAGCTAAGTTACTGAAATAGCGAGGTCACAAGTTGAATATCCAATATAGGCAAATATACACAAAATCAGTTGTCTGAAATCGTTTGCCTTCCGTTATAGTATCATAAGTATGTTTCAAATTATACATAATCCAAAACAAAAACACACAAAAAAACGTATAAACATCAGGAAAACCATCAAGCGGTATTTAAATTGTGTTTACTTATTACAGATATACTTTTCAACCGGAGAAATGTAACCTAGCACAAAACAGGGCTTTTTACCTGAAGTGTTGTAAAGGTAGCAACTTCACAATAAGGCAGAAACACATGAAGCTTTAAGAACATCAATCACAAGCAGAGCCAAAGCTTGAAAACTGACCAAACACACAAATCAATATACTGTAATAGAAATATAGAACGAAGAACTAGTTTACATATTTATAAACTGATGCTTAATTTACCTTGACTACTTCCTTCATCTCCTTTAGGTACGGAGTTTTCATCCATATCTAAAATATAAAATATAGGCAAGATACATTTTAATCAATGATATATAAACGACTAACATAACAAATTTCCTACTGGTAGATTCCGAAGAAGAGTCCAAATGTTAAAAAACATACTTTATTCCTAAAATAAATATCTCAAATCACCGAAGAAACCTGATTAAAATGGAGCCATGCACGTTTGTAAGACATTTGTTAGAACGTGAGTATTAAACTTCCAAATTTCATGATTAATATATGTTATTTCTCAATACTAGTAGGTAGGTAGGTAGGTAGGTAAGTAGATAGGTAAGTAGGTACTTTCAACCCCAAGAGACAAATCGACCCAAAGACAGTTCGACCCGATCTCCTTGGACATTTGACCTCATATGCATTGAAAATTCATTTAACATCACACATAGCCCCGATTGTTATAACTGAGTGAGAAATGTACTTATTACAAGATTAAAGAGGTTAATTTATTAAAACTCTTAAAATAAATTGATAACGTTTACCTTAAATAATATGTATTTATGAAATAGAAAGACGTAGAACAGTCTCTTTTTATTCAGCGTCATGCTCTCTTAATCAGTTTACAAGACAGTTCTTTTCTATCATATTTTCTTAATAATTCTATACATGTTCTTGAGGTTTGGAATCTCAGAGATGTATGTTGTCAGAGAATCAATCAAGTAATAAGCGAACATAAAGCCTTTCAATCTCTTGATTTGATTACATGTCCTAGAACTTGGTATTACTCTCTAATATGTGATTAATCAGGGATTCACAATAAACAGGCAATTAACTGCCTTCAGCTTAGTAAAATTGTTATATGTTTTATAGGTATTTTAGTTGGATTGCAAATACATTGAGGTCTTTGAAAAAGTTAACGGAAATAATATTTCAGAACATATAAACGGAAGACAATCATAATATTTATGTTTCTTGTGAGCAAGTGTGGAGAAACGGAACTCTATATTCGGAAAACGGTAGTCAGCGTTACCACTGTTCAATGATTTTGTTTTTACAAATGTCATCACATACATTGGAGGTGGAGGAAGATAGATTTTGGACAAAGGGCTTTGGTCAACTTGTGACGTCGTGTATACCGTTACCTATATGGGCGGCCAAAGCGAGTCGTACTTTTGAACGTAGGATCGAAGAACCAATCTTGCAACCCTTGATGTCACATGATACGCGACATTAGGTTTGAACAAGGACGCGATTTATTGATCAAAACATATATAACATAAACGGCAGCGACATTTGCATATAAATGCAATATATTACCGGGAGAACTGTTGGGCATACGTTTTTATAATGGAAGCAGTTAAATTTGGATTGTTTTCTATAAATTTGTTTTTAACACAGCAAGTGCTTCCAGTCTTGAACATTTCTCCAGGCAGCTACATTTTGAAATTATAACATGACTTAACGTTATAACATTAACATACAGCGTAAATAAACAACTTGAACGTTCATGAAAGTTCTGTAAATTAAATCATGCAGAAGACAAAACAAATACAATACGATTATAAATGGAGATAATACTAGAAACTAAAATTCACTTTTCCTCGACGAAAAGTTACGGAGTAATATTTAGATCTCTAAATAGCATTTAATAACTGCTACAGTATAAAAGTCAATATTACATCTAAAAGAAAATACTACTCATCAGTTATTCATGAAAGTTGTGACATAGATAAAAATCATAAATTTCAACAAATGTATAAATGGAGAAAATAAAAGTTTAAACAACGTCTTTCAGGAAACGAATAAACCGAAATACAAATGACAAAGTGCTTCAATGCCTTATATATATACGAACTGATAAAATTAAATTTACCAGTTTAACTAATCAACTTTAACCATTTTTACTTTCAATTTCAATCTCACCGAGTAATCACAAAAGTAGAGTCTACACTGCAAATTATAATTATGAAAAATACAACTTCAGTGTTTTAAGCCCACAGAGTTTGCAGACTTAAAATGCAACGAAGAAATAGGAGTACGCTTTTGAACTGCTCTTTCATTAATTTTATGAAATGCAGTTCTTTCTCTTTTCTGCAACAGGCATTATTAGTCATGCTCTTATATAGAGGAAATATACAAAAATAAATTAAACTTCTTGACAGAGCATTAATGTGTTTATTTACTTTCAGCATACGTAGATATTCAGTGTTACTTTGTTGTCTGTGTAGAGATAGGCATCTAGTTATTCTGAAAACTTTGCTATAGTGTCTGCGGAATAATTCATATTCAAGCACTCAAATCCACAGCTATTACCTCTTGAAATATGTTGCATTTAGGCCTCGCCAAATTATTCTGTTGTTTATTTGCCGCAAGTTTCTTTTTTTTTGTTTAATTTTTCTTTTTTGTTTTGTTTTTGTTTTGCATGCGCTTACACCCTCGAAAAAAATGAAGTTAAGATTTGATGATGCGCGAGCGAGACGGTACGGCGTTGGTTTTAGACATACCAGAAAAAATGGCGTCTGTTCAGAGAATTTTTATAGTAAACTTGTACTAAGTTATCGGGTTTTAAGTTAGATTTTGCTTGATGTGTGAAATATGGCCAAAGGTACAGACTGCACAACTGGCTGTTCAACCATTTGATTGATTAATAATTTTGAACAGTATACTTGACATCAGGAAAACAAAGAACTAGAAATATTATTATCATTATTATACCAGATTTATATAGGGCCATTTTCATAATCAATTTCACGTTCAAAGGCGCTTTACATAGTTCAAATGCAGCCACACAGGGCGCATAATTCATCCTCTACTAGTACAGACACAGAGCGATCTGACCAGAGGGACAGAGTGAGACAAAGCTCCCACGACAGAGAGATCAGAAATCAGATACAGGCTTGTCCGGCTAACTTAGCCTAGCTCGTTGCGAATAGACAGCATGGTTCTTTAACGTGCCCAGTGTATAGCACTGATACACGCAAGGATTGCCTGGGTTCCTGACCAGTACACCTCTAGTTGGGTGGGAAACACTGAAAAGCGTTTCTGAAAATTCCCGAGTAGCTGCCGGGGATCGAACCCCCGACCTCAGAATTGGAAGGCCAGTGTGCAAACCACTGTGCTATCCGTCCACAAATATCTTGGGGATGACAATAGTTTGTGAACATTGAATGCAGGGATTGAGTGTTGTTATTATCATAAGATGGAAGTATTCTAGTCCAAACTTTAGTTTAAGGTCGTGTCATTGTATTTTACATTTATGCTAGTCACATAACGTCCTCCTCTATGTTTAAGGTTCCACAATAATTGTATTTTACATTAATTCTAGTCACATCAAACCTGATGAATTGTGTAAAGTTACAGCATAAGGCAATATATTAACATTTTCTAGCCACACACTTTCTATTCTTTAATGTTATTGTATTTTACATTTTAATAGATATTTTAGTGAAAATTTCAGGTATTTGTACTTTACACATATTCTGGTTATAATAACTCCCATCTTTATACGTTACAACGTTGTATTTAAAATAATTAAAGTTAGCTATTTTAAGTCCCCTAAATTGTTCTAGTCACATTTTTTTTTATCATTTTTATAATACTGTGAAGGACATGTATTCTCTTCTTTCTTCTTTGAGCTTTTCTTTTTATCTAATTGTCTAGTTCAGTAAATTTAACTGTTTGTCTCAAGTTTTGCTGTCAGATGTTTACCAATATTCAATATATATATTTCTTTGTTGTTCGCGCGCTCTTGCTTAGTTTAAAAATATAAAAAAGAATAGCTCACCTCTCCAATTTATTTGGAAAAAGATCTGATGAACAACATTTTTATTTGGCTTGGCCTTATCTCCATTTACTTTATTAAATGAAAAAGATAATAAAATAATAGTTATTGTGATCATGACTATGGAGGCAAACGGTACACTGTCTTGTTTCTGCCGCTCGATTTTTCCAACTCAATTGCTTTGATATCTTACCTCGGCCTTTAGTTTTCGCCTCTGTCTTCGATTTAGTATCTATGGCTTCAATTTTCATTTTCAAATAGGTTTGTAATATAAGACATGGAATAGGCAACAGCATAAGTACACAATACGACGTTACATCTGTTTTATGTATGTAGTATATTTAAGTATACTACTTCAGCTGGTGCGCGCATTTCACTAAATAGACGTGGTATCTCATGCATGTTTATCTGTACTAAAAATTTAAAATATATTTATAGCTCTGAAGGGCTACCTTCCATCTGACTGCCACAGACGCATTCTTTAATTAAGTTCATTTAGTACAGTGAATGATAAAAATATATCTGTTGCATAGGAATATTATAAACTATAGGATAGTGTCAAAATTAGGTCATGTATTTAAAGTGTCCCTAATGCATATCAGCCCTCCTGCAACTTAGAAAATATTTCACCACTGTCATTCATATGATGACAGTTACTGCAGACGCGAATTTTCACTATCAATGTTCATCAAGCAAATGTAGATGATATCATGGAGGGTAGAATACAAAATTCAAACAAATATGAATAAGTAACTCAATGATCAGTCACTAGCTTATGTAGTCAACATGTTAGAAATATATTCGTCATCCAGAAATCTGACATCCCAAAATAGTTCATTAAAATCTGTGGTGCCCAAATGTCGGACAGTGCAATATTGTTACAGGAGCTTTCATACACCATACACCTTGGTCGGCCAGTTAAGAATTCTAGTGTGACAAAATAAATTATATTTTAAGTTTTCGTTTAATTTTTTATACTTTGTGTTTATTTTATAACTTTGTTGTTGTTGTTGTATTTAGAAAGTTAATATGTTTATCTTTAATCTAAAAACTATGTGTATTTTATTACCATAATGTAATTTTAAAATGTTGCTTTTTCTTTATTTGTTTTACTGAATAAAGTTTTGCTGACAAAAATATTAAATCGCAATCTTAAAGGTACCAAATAAAGAGAAATAAAAAAACATAAATCTTAAAAAAGACTACACATTTTGAAATATACATCTAAACATTACGATAGCCGTGCAATATTCCCTTCAAGTCAAAACATGTGCAGAGAAACGAATGATTATTTTTGTATTTTCTTAGACTGACGGTCATTTTGTCCTACTTTCGTGTTTATCGTTTTCCGTAATTGATCGGAAATTCTTCGGGATAACGTGATTTTATGATTTATTCAAACGAATGTCCACGGAAAAACTGTAATTTTTCTTTATTTCCATGATAGTAGTTATACATGATTTGCATGAAAATATGAGATATACAAGCTTTTAGTTTTACATTGACAGTCACATATATTAGGTCAAGACAATGTGTTTAAGTAATAGATACAGTACGAGTCAGTGGGTCATATTTTCAGTAAATATGAAGTCTCAGCTACAAACTCTGGTTTTCATATAATACTCGTTCCGGTTTTAGTAGTGGACCTTTAACACTGCTAAATGGAAAAATGTCTACAATACTCGGGGAAAAATGATCTTAAAAATACGAAGAGTTGTGAAAGCCGCATAATAAGTCTCTATGCCTTTTAGTTGTTATAGTGGATATCATTACTTGGCTTAAGTTGCAGTGTCATTGAATTTGTAAAAAAAAAACGGGAATAATAAAGCACTTATAACCAGACGATATATGTAATCTGACAAGGGCTGGGCATCGAATGAATAGGCTGGTTGTATGCACTCCAAACAAAGTTTTCATACCTACATTTAATTATATATGTTTTCTGACCATTTTATGTGTAGTTCATAATGTCTGTCCTTTAAAGAATGCTTAAAATTTAAAATTTGAAAAATGGTTTTAATTTTTTATGCTCAGAGCAAAGTCATTTGGAGTTTAAATAATCAGTACTGAAATACATGTAGCTTTATTTTGGAAAAATAAAATAAAAATGATCATTTTTTCCATCTTCTGCTAACAATTGTTGATTCCAGTTCCAAGGCAATTATTCTACCGGGTTTTCTTCTTTCGGTTCTCGATTTATGTGTACAGTGTACTTTCTAAGTGATTGTTTACTGATTATGCTTCCCTCGAAGTTGAATATTTGACAGCATACCAAGTATTCTGATATTTGTTTATGCCCATCTACCCACCGTTACAGTCATGTCCAGTTTCTTGGTGGTTATTAGTTTACTGATGGCTTGTGGCAGTATTTGAACATTAAAGGCAGACTTATATCTTGCAGTTGACTTGACTGTGATTTAAACAAGAGTATTTATCAAGTTTTAGAGAAATTCCTCAGGCAAGACTCTGCATCTCCTTTAAGTTCACATACAAAATAAGGTTCACAAGTACGTATCTTAAATGTATATCCATTCATGTTTATGGGTTTAAGGCATGAACAGTTTCTTGGTAACCATTGCTGCCGACTTATTGTAGATATATTACGTTATTAGAAAATAAAATGTATAGCATAAATTAGAACATTAAAGGCAGATATATGTTTTGCACTTGGCTTCAAATCGTAGCGATCCGTACTTTTCGGGAAAACATAGTTATTTTACCAATTGTTGACCAATTGTTAAGGATGCGCGCCGGATGCACTTCTAAGATCCGCCCTTTGTTCCGCTACCCTTACTGCAAAAGTCTGTGGACCAAGATATAATCGAATAGAAAATAGGCGCGTGTAGATATTACAGCTAAATTTGAATATACAAGTTCGGAATATCATAACAGGTTTACTGTAAAATTAATTCACACGTGTCAGTAGCTACGGTAAATAAAGTGGTAGATCGTTGGACTGGACTGTAGTGCTAGTTGATCTCAATCATTCGCAAGGTTTGCAAATTCGCAGAAAAAAGTCCGATCTCCTCACAAAATAAGAGTAGCCTCTCGGTCACCTTTACTGGCTGGGTACGATACTTTAGACCGACAAAGTCTTGAGTTCGATGCCCGTAGTAAGTGAAACTTCTCAGTTACGATTTGATAAAGACAGTATTCCTGAACTCATTTGTTCTGAGTTGTGAATTTCAATCCAGTTTTGACACATAATCCAGAATCAATTAAGGTCACTTTTTCGCTTTTACATATGACTGAAATACTGTTCTTATCAAGAAATAATATATATCAGAAAAATGTTTCAAAAGATGTAACACGGCCGATAGGATATACCCCCAGTGTAGCCCGAATGAATTTTTATACAAAATGTTTGTGGTGTATAACCGAATCGGAATGTTATACTAATACATGGTTGTGCTATGTATCATTTCGATTACCGGTATGTAAACAAGTGGATACATTAGGGAAACACTATTTCATGGCGCAGGTACACGCCTGATAAACAACAGAGCAATCTCTTTCAGAGATATACGGTAAATCGCTCTGTCGCAACTTCCGAGCTAGTGCACGTTGCGATAAAAGAACACCAACAAAGGTGAGTGTCATCATATATTTTGCATTTTTAAAAGCATTGTATCGAATATCAAAATCGGGGAATGGAAGGCAATGTAAGTATTATTTAACTTTACAGAGAACTAAAAGTTTGCTAATTTATTCTTAATTTGTGGTCATGGTGATGTTTACCAGCAAGCTGATTTAGCAGTAAATTTGGCAGTTACGTCATGAAAGTACTTTCATTGTCAAATATTTTTAACTAATATTAAGAAGCAGTAGCAAACCGAGTAGGCGTTAGATACCTGTGAAGTATACAATGCATTTGGAAAAAAATAATGTACCGAAAAAAATTTGGAAGTAAAAATATTCACTTTTTATTGTGAGAGACAGCTCTGGCGTGAAAGAGATAGTCATGTCGCTAAGGAGGTAGCTCTGTGTTGCATTAACGGAGATCTGTGTTCATAATATTGAAAAGTTTACAATATTTACGTTGGGTTGACCTCTTTTGAAATAAAATAATGTCACTGTTCCACTGGATATACATATGTATGAGTATTGTTTTGATAACGATTTTTCATAAGGCTATGATTGTAAATTTTGAATAGGGAATGCATTTTAAACCGGATCCTCATGAATTTTGATCAGAATGTTTGTCTGGATAAAATCTAGGCAAAATTCAAATATGGGTCACCTTGTGTAAAAATTTAGGTCACCTGTTGAAATCAAAGAAAAAGCTTGTGTACGCAATAGGGGCAGCATTTTACACTGGATGTTTATAAAATGTAGACAAAAAGGTTGCCTTTTATAAAATATAGGACAAGTTTGAATATGGATAATCTGGGGTAAAAAAACTAGGTCGCTATGTCAAATTAAGGAAAAATCATGTGTATGCAATAGGGACTGCATTCTACACTGGATGATTCATGAAATTTGATCATAATGTTTGTTTGGATGAAATTTCGAATATGGGTCATCTGGGATGAAAAACTTGGTCACCTGGCCAAATCAAAAGAAAACCTTTTGTATGCAATTGGGGCCACATCTTACACTGCATATGCGTGGAATTTGATCCTAAATTTTGTCTTGGTGAACTCTAGGAGTACAAATAGTTTTCATTTGAGGTGTAAAAACAAAGGTCACCCAGTAAAATGTTTGCTTTGATCAAATCTTTTTAAATGAAAATGCGCGAATTAAATCCCGTGCGTAACTGTCTTTTTGCCGTTTGCGCGCAATTTCATGCTAGCGAATTTAAATGATTTCACTGAACATGAAGAAGGGAATGCTATTACCGGCTCTGGCATGGATTTTTTCTTTTTTTTTTTCTTTTTAATTTTGCATTTTTATGATGCTAATTAATGCTCTTACGTCATAACTTGATAAAATTTCAATTCTTAAGAAAGATAGATTTATACAAAATCTGAAGTCCAGTCCCTTTCGATAAAAGTGTCTGATTGATTCAGATAAATAATAAATTAATAGAAATGAAAATAGCTGCGAATATTAGAATTTCAAATATACAGAAAGTTCTTAACTTTAGAATTCGATCACTTTAGTAATTTTGTCTCTCATTGCATGTGTAATTGAGGCTGCTAATTTTATGCGTACATTGTTAACACACTAAATGCATGATGATTAGCTTCTACGTAAAGTTTTCCTATAAATTTGATTTAGCTGGTAAATTAGCATGGCTGTTTTAAAACTTCAGATTCTAGATTCATAAGTGCTTTAAATGTGCTCGTACAATGATGAAGTCACAGCGACTCTAATAATATTACGTGTGCAAAGTACACATTTCATTTACCGGTACGTACAAACAAACTGGCCGTGTCCTCAACGAAAAGTAATTATGGTATCATTATATTAAGATATAATTTTACAAGTGTAGCACGTAGTGTAAACACGTTTCAGAGCCACCTCGACTATAGTTGATGTCTTAAACAATACAGACAACCCTTGCTTTTTAAAAGATAATTTCACATATTACACTTTCTCTAACTTAATTCATTTATTTTATAGAAACAGTAGCACATGCCGATTCTAAGAAAATATAGCCCGCCCGCTTAGGTCAATAGTGAAAGTGCAGATCTATTGATCATAGGATTTAAGTCTGATCCCCCCGACTATTTCACAGTGTGTCTGAAATTATTTCTCTTCCATCTCTGACACAATGACTTATATGGAGAACTTGATAGTTACTTAATACTGGTGTTGAATCCAGTTAAAACTGCACTAAATACAAAACAAGCAAAACAAATATAAAAAAATAAAAGCAATATGTATTATACAAATGCTGTATAAATATAAAAATGTGATAATTGAATTGTATCTCATAACTGGACATAACTACTATCCTGTTACATTCAACACTGCTCAAAACTGTTAATTCAACACAGAGCTATCTCCTTGGCGACATGACTATCTCCTTGAGGACAGAGCTGTCTCTCACAATAAAAAGTGAATAGTTTTACTCCCAAACCATATTCGGGTACATATTTTATTTTCAAATGCATTGTATACTTCACAGCTATCTCACGCCTACTCGGTTTGCTTCTTAATATTAGTTAAAATGCAAATATTTGACAACGAAAGTACTTCCATGACGTAGCGGCAAAATTTACTGCTAAATCAGCTTGCTAGTAAACATCACCACGACCACAAATTAAGAATAAATTAGCAAACTTTATATTCACTGATATTCGATACAATGCTTTTAAAAATGCAAAAGATATGATGACACTCACCTTTGTTGATGTTCTTTATCGCGACGTGCACTAGCGCGGAAATTGCGACAGAGCGATTTACCGTATATCTCTGAAAGAGTTAGCTCTGCTGTTTACCAGGCGTGATGTATAGCACAATTGCAGCTGCTTTACATGGCGTGAACGTAACCGTGATTTAAGAATATTTAAACACTTGAGTTTACTGAATTTAATAGATCAAATATGGTAGTACTCATTCGGCGCCAACATTATGTCGACATGAAGTCAATATTACCGCGTTTTCATAAAAATACACATGAATTGCTTCGTATTCTAGTATGACTAGCAATGCATATATCATCAAAACTTTATAATGTTGATGACATATTTAGCGCCATTGTATGTATCTAGATATAGCGCTTTCAAATTTGATC
>NW_026461246.1:0-79723 GCF_021730395.1 Mercenaria mercenaria | reverse complement strand
GATCACATTACAGATTCATTCTCATTCAGTAACTTTATAAACAATAAACGAAACCACATGAATTAACAGTAGACTGAGTTTGACTGAGAAAGTTCATGAAGCTTGATGAAATGTGAAATATCCGCCGTAGGATTCATACTAAATGCGTTCCTCCTACTTAATATCTCTCATGCCCTTAGTTCCGGCTTAGGCAAAACTATATTTTGTAAATATATTGAGTGCGTTTCAACCTTAACAAGGAGTAAAAGATATATTAAAACTGAGTCCTAGTACAGGGTTTACTTTTTCAGACCACCACACATCACTCTAAGAGTGATCTTGTCATAAATGATAAGATCATAGAATACACATGTACGCCTGTAGGGTACTGTTATTTGCTTTTGTTAGAACTAGAGCAACATTAAATCCAAGAGTACACCACCTGGTGTGAAAAGGTATTTGTCAATTTTTTGGTTTTTATTGCAGACTGTTTCTCAGCATTCCCCGTACACCCTCGTCTTCAATTTTCCCTACTTTGAACTTTTGTTAAATATATTATCATTTTGCTTTATCCTCTTTCAATTTACTGTATACAATCTCCTTATTGTTTCTTAGTAGCCCCAGCATCCCAAACCATATAAAATATGCTTTCATATTTTTTCTTATATATTTTTTTTCTGGTTGTTCCGGCAATATCGTTTCTTTAGCGTACCCAATAAACAAATAATGTATGAGTGACCAATATTCAAACTGTTTGTTCGTGTTTCCTATATGCAACCAACGTACGCACGCACACACGCACGCACACACGCAAACACACTAACACACGGGTATGACTTACTACCGAAGCGTAAGATAAGTAATAATTTGTCTGTGCATTTGTAAAACACGCACATACACTCACGCAGCGCACTCTCCCACATAAGAGTTTATGTCCTCATCCATCATATATAAGTATGTGTGTTGTTATAATGATTTTACTGTTTTCGAAGGTTCTTTAGTAAACATAGCTGAAAGTGATGTCCTTCTGACGATTAAACAATGCATAAAACCGAGTTCAAAGGCAAGATCGGAGTATATCAAGCTCTACATTTGTTTACAGTTTTCGAGACTCAGTAAAAACTGAATGTTTCTCATAGTAACTTCCCGTTCAATATATGAGCCGCACCATAAGAAAATCAATATAGTGCATTCGCGCAGACTGGTCAGGATCGATGCTGTTCGCTTTCAAAGCCTGTTGTAACGACTTCGGACACTATCATGTGCTTCTAGCCTACATTTTGAAGGCAAAATTCTCATTGAGTATTTAAACAATACACAAATCGTTTCGAATCAATGATAAACCAATGTGTTAGTTAACTTATTACAGCAGAAACTGGTTTGTAACTGTAAATGTTTTTCTTATTTTGTCTAGGCCAAGGTATATTTTATTGAAAAAATGAAATGTTTAATTTCTGTAAAAATATAATGTCATCACGGAAGTTTTAAATATATGAATTCCAATCGAATAAAGTGACAAAATCTGTTTATTCAAGGAAAAAATAACATTTTAAGATTAAAATCCTATAATGTCTGTATAGTTCTGTTGTAAGTGATGGCAGATATTTGTATGCTGTATAACATTAATACTAAGAAAAGGCAGTCATCTTATCAAGACCGTAGGGTTGGTTCTTGCTTTGGATAAGTACCAGTGGCACAGATAACATTTGAGCCGCGCCATGAGAAAACCAACATAGTGCAATTACGACCAGCATGGATCCAGACCAGCCTGTGCATCTGTGCAGACTAGTCAGGATCCATGCTGTTCGCGAACGGTTGGTCTAATTCCAATAGGCTTTGAAAGCGAACAGCATGGATCCTGACCAGACCTTTTAATTCGTTTTCGAGTCTAGCCGTATTTATATATGCCATCTGCATGGAAAGCGACTTGACACATCACTTTCGTGGCATCACACTGAATGTGAATCCGTCACTGATATGACCTGCCATGAAGCTACTGTTCTTGACCTATGCATCACAGGTATATTAATGCTAAGAGTTATTTCTGTTGGATAGACTATAGTCGGGATCAGATTAACTGCTGTGCACATATTGCCTTTTTTTATGGTGTTTAGGCCTAGTCAATTCAGTTTTCACAGAAGGAAGAACAAGAGGTGATGAATGCTTGTAATATTTAGTATGTGTCTAAAAAAAATAGATATAAACGCACAGAAAAAGATGAAAAAAAAAGAGAAATGAAAAATATGTAAGAAATACAAAAAATAATAAAAACAAAACGGAAAAAAATTACATCCTCATCGCTAGTGGCGTGCAAGTCGCGATGGGGGCATGCAGAAGATTACTTGGGGTGTTGCAAGTATGTTAAAGCACATATTTGCCAATCTACTGCAATAAACAACCAGGATAAGCCAATGAAAATTTAACCCAACGAATAATATTGAATTCACAGTATTTGCTTCTCTCACTAATATACATGTATAACATGCCTATGTGTACCCTTTTAAACATTTGTATAGTATTTGAGTTACAAACAGATGTAAAAATATGTGACTATCAATTTATTAGAAATGCATATAAAAAGTATTGGTTACTTTACATTTGAGAACACCCTGTAGTTATATTTTTTTTTGTTTAAAAGTACTGCTCCACCCCTTGCATTAACCTAATAGTCACAGAAAATGTGTATAATTAATATCTACATAGGCTGGCCAAATATGGTTTTGATGCACGGGTGGGAACACTGTTGTATAAAGTAAAATATTTATATCTATATAACAGGGTACGTAATTCTATTTAGAACAAAAATCACCGTTTTATGAAACAAATATTGAACATTTGACTTAAAGAAATAATCTCAAATATTTATTTTGATGGCATATGCAATTAAATACTTATTTCTTAGTGGTTTATTTTTACTCTTGGAGTAGGCAAATTCATATAGAAAGTGTCCGAAGTCCTTAGAGTAACCGTTAGTGAACAGCGTGGATCGTGACCAGACTGCGCAATGCGCTGGTTGGTCTAGATCCATGCTGGTCGCTAATGCACTATGTTGATTTTGTCATGGCGCGGCTCATATTATAACGTTTATCTTAAGTTTCAGATATATCTGAGATGGAAAGGGAATTTAACGAAGGTAAGTCTTTTGAGGTATTAAGTAAGAGCAATTTCCCAGTAGATAGAAACACAGTATTGAAGTAGTAGAATTCTCAAATTGTGTAACAGTTTTTTCTGATTAGAAAGGACTGTGCTTAATATGGCTTTTTTTCACAAAGTTATGAGTTCAGATTTACTATTTCGGGAGAGACACGATTTCAGACATATCCCATGAAATCGTTACTTTTGTAAAATTGCCTCTACTAGTGCTTAACCTCTCATTCTCAGTCATGCCATCTATTTATCTGGCTGTCATTGTGAGTACTCATATAGCAGATTGTCAAGCATGAATTCATACTAATTGCTTTAGCCAGAAAAACACCATTGAAAAGATATTTATATTTGATATTTATGGATGAGATTGAAATTTAAACAGAAAACCTATAGACACGGTAAAATTTTCGCTATATAGCAGATGGTATACTACGACATACGATACAATTATACGCATTTAAGATGAAAACATGAAAGAAATGACACTTGTGTTATAGTAATATAATACAATTCGTGTCTGTTCTATCTAAGTTATTGAAAATAAGGTAAGTAACACTACCCAAAACTACATTCCAAACAACCAAGTTTGAGGTTACGGCTTTTGATAATAATTGTTTAGAGTAAAACTATATATGAGCCGCGCCATGAGAAAACCAACATAGTGCGTTTGCGACCAACATGAATCCAGTCCAGCCTGCGCATCCGCGCAGTGTGGTCAGGATCCATGCTGTTCGCAAATTGGCTATGTTGGTTTTCTCATGGCACGGCTCATATATCTTTGTAAAACAAATGTCTCCCAAGATGTGGCCATTTTTTACCTCAAAGGTATGCTGTAAACAAACCCTTTGAAGGTCTTACACAATACATGTCAAATATTTAAGCTCAGGGCGTTACGGTTTAAGGCAATAAGATTGTGTTTTTTTTTCCCTATATACCTATTAGTCTATATGAAGCAAGTAAACCCCAGGACGAGGGCCAAGTTTTACCTATCAAACATGATTTGAAAGGATCGCTAAATGATTTCATATACTTTATACTTAAACTCATGGCATTGCGCAGCTTCAGACAGAAGGCTTCTGAAAGTTCATAAACAAGTGACCCTAGGGCGAGATATTTGTACTTAGATACATGATTTAAAAAATCTTGTTAAAGGATCACTACATAAAGCTAAATGCAAAACATCAAAGCTCAGAGGATGGAGGTTTTAGACAAGAATTCTTTGAAATTAACTAATCCATTTAAAACCAGTGAATCCAAAGGCGGACCTTAGTGGCATGATGATTTCAACAAACCTTGTAGAGGACCACTGATCGATGATGATACGTGTCAAGTATCTTAGATCAGGACGTAATGGTTTTAGACAACGGAATTTTGTAAAAACTTTCTTATATACGGCTATTCTAATCAAATGAATACCTTCTGCGGGGTCAGTTTCGGCCTAGGGAGCAATATTAAATCCCTACAAACCAATGTTACATAAAAATCCTTAATCTTAAGACCTTGAAGTTTCAGGCAAGTCTAGCAAAAATGTCAAAACAGAAGACAAAGTTTGCAGACATAAATACATTAAACATGAAGATGTTTAAGTAATGACTGTGTCTTTCAAACATGTTCAAAATATACTTTAAACTGAAAAAGTATCCTAATATAATGTAGTTTTCTTCTATTTCAGGATGTGTAACTATATCCGCAACAAAAATAACATTCAGCTACCCGCCGTTAGGCGAATGTAAGTATGAATTTTCACTTTTCAAAATAGTTTGCAGTACATGAATTATGTAAGATTATAACAAGAACGTTATTAGTTCTAATAAAATCTACATGTTCATTAAAATATAATATAGCGCTTTGATTAAAGTATATTTTTTTTTCGCTTTCAAAATAATATAGAGTTTTAATAGGACCACATCTCCTCCTCCAAACCTGTTCATTGTCAACTAATATATTTGAACTGAGCACAGGCCTAGATCATTAACATATTTCGTTCCATTTTCAGTATCTTTTAAAAATTCGATCATGGCTATGTCTAATAGAAGATGAGCTTTTGTGAAATATTTTGCTTGGAACACAAACTCTTAAATGGATACACGCTTTATATCGCGCATGTCCCTGCTGTTGAAATTAATACATGTAAACTTTATTGAGGTTTTTTATTGCTTTTTATTTTATGCTTTTTGGTGAAATACTGTAAAAGTATCAGTGAAATAAAATTGATATTTTCACTGTTACAAAGCAGTGAAAATATCATTTTTATTTTTCACTGTATAGAGAGATGTGCCGGAACTACTTTCTTTCATTGAAATTTCTCCCTTTCATTACCCCAGTATGATTACTTCCCTTAGATTTTACTTTTGTTTACTTATTACCTCCCTTTGTTACCCGTCTGCTATCATCATCAACAGCAGTAACAACAAACAACAACAAAAAATGGATAACATTCAAGAAATGAATGGTCCTGAATTTGAACTTGCATTTGGCCATTTGTTTGATGTAGATGCCTTCTTTGATGAGGAAAATGTAACAATGAAAACGATGTTGAAATGCAACATCAGTTTACTGCAGCTAAAAGATCATTCAGATCAGTTGATGTTTATGCTTTCCTTGAAGGATCTGTAAATTCTAACACTTAAAAGAAAACTGAATCTGACATGAAATTTTTCAATATGTTTCTCACTTCCAAAAATGAAATGAGAGCCCCTGAGTCTATACCACCTGATGTGTTAAATGTTTATGTTTGTGAATTCTTGTTGGGCGCAATGAAAACAAACGGGAAAGAATACGAACCAGCAACTCTAAGGAGGTTCGTCAGTTCAATTGATAGGCATCTGACATAAAAAACAAAACTCCAAAATGTCCATTATCAATGACCCAGAAGTTTCAACAGCCCGCATGGTCTTTAAGGGAAAGCAAAAACAACTAAAAAAGGAAGGACATGGCAACAAGCCGAAAACAACAGAACCACTCCTTGGTGTGCACCTGCAAAACTGTATGACGCAAAGACATTAGGGGATGAAAATCCAAGGGCAGTAATTCATTCTTTATGGCTTATTTGCACAACCTATTTTGGGATGCGGACTGGACAGGAGATTCATAGCTTACGTTGGGGCGATATTCAGCTTGAAATTGATGACCAAACTGGGGAGGAATATTTAGTCCTTGACACAGAGAGGCAAACTAAAACACAGACAGGATCAGATCCTAAAGGTACCAGGTATGACGTAGAGGATATTACACACGACTTTAGTGTCATTTCATATGGAATTTATTAAACTCTTTGAATAATACGCAAGGCTCTGTCGAGCATTTAATTAACTTTATTCAACAAGAATGACCTTTAGCCTGCTAAATTTCTAAAATGAACTGGTCCGTCATTCAGTTTGGGCAATACCATTTTTATTCGAAGGAGTGTTCACTGAAAATTACCTGACTGAATGGCTAACAGTGCAGACCATGATCAGACTGCACTGATGTGCATGCTGATCTTGGTCTGCACTGGTCGCAAAGGCAGAATCACTTGCCGTCAACAGCCTAAATGTTAATAAATTCAATGTGGAAAGTCACAAATATAATATGCTTTTTATGACAGTCATATAAGCTTTTCCAGCCTAGACATAAAAAATCTACTTTCTTAAACTATTTTGTTTCTTTTTCGGACCGTTTTCTTAGATTTGTTTGGCTAACATGTTTTACAAGTGTGTAAAATAAATTTATTCGGATAACGTTTGTACTGCTCCTGATGTTGGACTACTTTTTTCACTTTTTATTTATACTGCCAATACAGAGATTTGAAATAATTTGTAGATCTACATATAAAAAGAAACAAAGTAACAAATATCATATTTTTTGTTTAACACACTAAGTCTTAAAAAAAACCGAAACTTCGTACATGTATCTACGTTAACGGCTTCTGACCATTATCGGATATGTGTACTTCAGTTTCGGGTTTTACAAGTGTGTAAAACAAAAACAAAATATGACATTCATTCCTTTAATAAAAAGGTTAATTTGAGTAAGGCCACATTTAAAAAAAGTATTTGTTTGCAGTCTCCCTACCCTACTTTTTAAAGTTGGGTAGGTAGGCATTTTTTATTTTATTTTTTTATGGTGGGGTATGTGTGTGTGTGTGGAGGGGGGGGGGGGGGGGGGGGGGATTATACTTTTACTAGTAGATATAATGATTGTTTCTTACAGAAAAGGGACGCAGCATTTAATGCGGGTAGGTAGGGAGACAGCAAACAAACATATTTTTAATTTTGGTCTAACGTCTCCAATACTTTTAACACTTTATGTGAATAAGAGGATTCCTTTTACTAAAATAAAACAAGTCAATTGGACCAACATCTCCTGTACTATAAACAATGTTGGCGTCAAAGCTTTATTACACTAGTGTATTGCCATTTTTATTTAATGGTTTTATTACACTCCCACGACATCGAAAACATGTTCTATCCGTAAACAAGGATGAATATCCAACAGGGAAAGCCGCATTTTAAAAATGCAGCCTCCCCAAACGTAAACCCAGCACGCGGATGCACACACGACCAACACACACAAACGCACGCACGCACCAACGCACACACGTACGCACACAACGTAAACACACAAGGACAAAACAAACAATTAAGGGAACACAGTGGGGTACCTCCTTGGAACGGATATTGGCAAAACCAACAAAAAGTGATCCACGCCAGAAGACAGGGATAGAGAGGCTCCCATCGTAGTAAATACAATTCAAACAGATGTCACCATTAAAATGGTATATACACGATTAAAGTTAGATCAACATTATAGTTACATTCATATAGCAGTATAACTGTCTATCTACAAACATGCCAAACATATTATAATCAAGAAATATATTCGATGCAGCACAAAATTCAAAGTTGAGAATTTATGGCCATTCAGATGAAAACGTTTTGTCAAAATACGAACTTCGATGAACATTCATTGATAGTTAAGTGTCTAAAGTTGTGACGGAGGTTATATTGCTCAATGTGTGTGTGTGTGTGTGTTTGTGTTTGAGGGGTGGGGTGTAATGCAATGCTTGACAATCTAACATGTCGTGAACCAAAACAAGGCTTCCTTACATAGGTTTACTCAGTGTACTCGACATTATAACCCAATACTACAGTAAGCCAAGGCACAACACAAGTACAAACGAGCGTTTTCTGCTTATTAAGTTTTAAATTTAAAATTGCTTTTTTCGTAAAGAGAGACTTTTATCTCGAATATCATATGAGGGTGTGTGCACGTGTCCATGCTTTGAACAGTAAAATAGTGTTACGTTTTAACAAGAAAGTGTGAAATTTTGTTGAACGAAATATATTCAGTTGTATAAATGACAATTGCCTTAATCGTTTGACATCGCTTAATCTCGTAATGTGTATGAAAAGTTCATGGCATTTACCAAGTCCAGGAAGCACTTCTGTTTACATCATCAAATAAGGAAGGCATGGTGTAAAATTACTATCAGATATTAAAGCGAATGTTTCATTTCATATTACATTATGACCGATAAACAAGATGTATATCATAGACTCATGATAAATTATAATGCTATTAATCAAGTAATTGCCTTGCTATTTATCCAAGGGTTGTCCTATTGGCCAAAGGCCGTAGACCGAGGGCCAATACGACTACCGAGGACAAATAACTAGACCAATATGAAATATCTTAATAAATGATAACTTTGGTATTCAACTTTTGAACATTGGTGGTAACACCATAAGAACGTTTGAATTGCCTAACGGCAGTTATGAATATTGAAGATCAAAAATTGTATTTTAAGCATTATCATTTTAGCCAGTTGCCGAGTAAAACAGAATGGGTTGTAAGCAGGAATGTGTTAATAAGTTTGGGAGATATATGCCTCGACATGTAAATCAAAAATAACTAGAACTTTTTTTTTCTCTCGGAGTATCTAACCATTAGAGCTGTAATAAAAACTGCTTCAAATGTCAATTCTTTGCAGGCTGCAGGCAACGAGACACAATATTGTACACATATGTGTTGATCAAGATAATACAACCAACAAGTCATATATTATAAACCCCATGCCTTATGCTATTCATATCCGAAATTGCTTGCAGTTTGCAACTCCTAACCTATAGCATTCATCCACTTGCCAGCATATGAAACGGTATTATTATTGCACAAATAATATTAGTTACACTGCTTGTTGGTGACAGGATACGGGATATACGCTGTCGAGGAAATCCATATCAGGTGAGAGCGAAGCTCGAGCCTGATATGGATTTTCGAGACAGCGTATATCCCGTATCCTGTCACCAACAAGCTGTGTAACGATTTTATCTTGCCGACTACCCTTTACTTACATGCTATAATCTAATATTTTGTAAATTAACAAAGTGGCAGCCATTTGTTTAATCAAAATTCATATCTGGAATGTGCTAGCAGGATATGGAATATATCCTGTCTCCACGTGACGTCTATAGACCAATAGAAATGCAAGAAACTTGGAGGAGGCAAGATAATCCACACTATCCAATAAATTGTCTGTTAAAGATGGTAAATGTCGTCCTTTCAATCAATCGGAGTTTCGCATATTTTCTCTGATATTTCCTTGACAATTGTCAGAACTTTTGACAGGAATTTGTTTGTACACAATAACGAATGAGTCAAAAGTAATGTTATCATCTACAAAAAAAAAACGTACATCCGCTTGAAGTGTTACTTTTTTATTACAAAACCATGTTAGATAATATTTTTGTAAAACTATGATCACTATTGTAATGCATAATTATTATGTAAAAGAAAATGACTTCATTCAAAATTTTAAGGGAAGTTGCTTCTCCGTATTGGTCCTCTCTTTTGACCCAGTCAGAATGCTTGAATTCCGTGTAATGGCCCAGTCTTCTTGTATAGACACTGCCTTTATCATATTGACTCATTTATGTTTGTGTAAGCTCTACGTGTGTCATATGATGTGCGCAATTGATCTAATTTATTGTGTAATATTGTAAAATTCAATAATTATGTTTCATATTAAACAGTTTTCGTGTAATAATGGCCCCTTTCAAGGGTGAAAATGTATCAATTTAGGTACATGGCTTCAGCTGACCTATTCCAAACACAGAGCAGGTATCCATTGAAGAATTAAACTAAGTGTTCTAAGAAGACAAATCGATCCATTTATGAACGTTTTCGAAGTATGGATGTCAGTTGTCGTATAGTAAATATATAAGAACCCGTCTATTATACCAAGTTTTGACAGGTAGATGGTAACATAATGGTTGAATCGACTATTTCTTTTGGGTACACATTTCACACATGCTCATGTATTATTAAAGAAAGCAAAACAAAACAACAAGAACATGCATTTTGTTAAATTTACTAAAATTATAACAACATATGTTTTATAATCTACGCTCGCTCAGTTCGTTTCAAAATGCTTAAACATATTTGGTACAAATTAGAGGCAGGGAATGGTACTAAACCCAAGACTTGAGAATTACCGAACCATTCTCATCTGATAATTCTTATTGCATTTAAGCAACACTGGAACTGACTGACCATGAAGACAGTAAGTACTCATTAACTTATTTTGGAAAATCATTGTTCTATGTTTACATAAAAGATATGTATTTCAAAATTTTACGTTTCTGACCTTTGCTTGATATAATTTCTGGTCCTTACGTCGTATCATTGAGATTATTCAGTGTAAGTTTATATTATTAGCCTGATAAAAAGCATAAAGTCAGTTATCAATACTTTACCACATATATATGTCTTTTCATTTTAGATATTCAATTCCTGTAATTCAATTGTGTGATTTTAATGTTTAAGGTAAATGAGTGCGTATGACTCTGGCCAATTTTAGGGTAAAAATAAAATATCAAGAATATTCAATTTATGTTAACATACTATTGACAATTACCTGTCTTAAATAGACAACATATAGCAATTAAGAGCCTTTTGAAGACCTAACAAATACACATGTATACCAAGTAGTCAAAAGCAGCAGCAAAATGTTGAAACGATCGGATAAAATACTCAGAAAATTGTTCGACCCGGGTATAAATGTCAACATATTTTCAATTTATTGTGTTTTGATATTGCAGACAAATGTTGAAAATTTGAAATGTTGACCAATGTCAACAAACTGTATGAAAAGACATACAAGGGATAAATTTGTCAAACTCAGTGCCACTATGATTTAGTATTTTGTTGTATTTTATGCACAAAATTTCAAAATGGTAAATTAAGCAAGGTTAATATCTATCTATCTATCTATCTATCTATCTATTTGAAATACATGTAGTTTTATCGTAAATATTACCAAATTATTAACTGAACGGTTTTATTATTTGATGAAGGCGTCTTACGATCGAAAAAAACTTAGCCTGTTTACAAATGCATCCACTTCTGAATTGAATTAAAATGTAACTAAACCTCATTGATCACAACATGTTCGCGTGTAATGCACTATATTACTTTGATGTTCCAGAAAATGTACAAAACGTAACGACAGAAGTGAAAGAAAAGTGTCGAAAACTTGGAAAGTGTAAGTATTCATGAGACGTCTTGTAAGTAAAATTAACAGTTACGAAATAATGTTAAAGCTTTCGATCTAGACTTATAATGTTTAAACAAATGTAAAACATACTAAAATTGAAAACACAAAACTCAAAAGATACATTTATTTTGCCTTTTATTCTATATTTCAGATTTATATGCTTACGGAAGGACACTACAGTACCTAAACAGTACGTACATTGGCTATATTTTCAGTCGCATGTTGTAAAGTTTTCAACAATACATCTGAATTACAACTATCTGTATACAAAATCAGAACATAGTTTGCTCAGCGTACTTGCTTTAAATAACATACACAACAATACATATTTCGATCTACAGTTATAATAATCTTATAATTCAAAACGAGCTATACGAAATCTTCCTTAAATAAACCAGTACAATAAATTCGGATAAAAGCAAATCCATCGGAATCAGCTAAATCAGTTTGTTATACCCAATGTTTCTTACTATTTTCTATATGGAAATGCATTATAAATAATGATAGATGTCCACCAACAGTTCTTTCTTTATTTGCATTATAAAATTATACATCCGCTGGCAGAAATATAAGGAAAGTTCATGCTTTCATTAAGGTGTGGCATAGGTAGTTAGTTCATGTAAAACATTTTCAATACTTTTCAGAATAGAAACTCACAGCTTGTTGAAGTGTTTGTTGTGATTCAATTCCTTTATTAATGAAAGATATTGTATAACATTTGGCAGTCTGTTTCAAGGGTGTTCTTTGAAAGTATAAAAAAGTAATTTCAAAATAGTGAACTTATTATTAAATAATTCACTTTTATTTCATTGGGGGTACGGACAAATGAATTGTTTGTGTTTAACTCCTTTTTTCTGGTAAATTGAATACAGGTAACATTTGTGGTACACGTTGGTAGTTTGTCGACCTCCCATACACATGTTGACTCATTTGAAGTACTGATGAGAGAGATGAATCTGTTTGAAGTTAACAATAGAATTTCACATGTCTTGTTATCTTAAACAATCATGTTGCATTAAATGTTATAATATGGTATGGTTTATTTTTTCACATTCATTTTGGAATGCTACATATTATGTTTTATCTTCAGAAATATAGAGAAAATTCATGTTAAAAAAGGTCACTCTTCTTCTCCTTAGAGTGTTCTTACGTCCACGGTATTTTTACATTATTATTATTCTTTTTATTTAATTATATTTGTTTAAAATGGTAAGCAAAGAAATGGATGACTGGAAATTAAAACAATCCTTGTTTAGGTCAGCATTTTCTGGTTTACGGGAGATATTTCAAAATATCGGAGGGGATGGGGGTGTGTGCAAATAAAAATAAAAATAAAAACCCCAATTTTGAGCAGTCGACAAAATAAATAAAAATAAATCGTCCAAAAAGATACATTTTTTTTTGTACACAACAGAAAACAAAAGCTTGCAAGCTTAAACTGCATACAGACTAACAAATGAACTATTCTGAACTGGTTTATATATCTTATCATCTCAGTATACGGTTGTTCCCTTTATGTGTAACTTGTATGCATAATGCCATTTTAAAAGTCACCAAGGATATGTATTACTTGTGTTTTTGTATGTATCTATTTTGTAGTAAAAATAGACTTGTGGAAACATTTTTTATGATAAAATATACAGATACCACAGTTGACATATCATAATAACATTGCATAATGTTTATTATATAAACATGAATAAAAACTGCTATTAAAATGGGGATATGCAATGACTACTTTAGATCTTTAACCTGCATACATGCAATTGACTGGAGATGCAAAGTCTTAAAAGACAGGCATTGTTATACTAGAAAGCAAATATTACGAATTGATAGATATTATGCACACTGGCTTTTGGCACCTGATTCGTCATATGCAGTAATTTAACCAACAACATCGATATTGTTGTAGCTTTTGTATCAGTGGTTTGAATATTGTTTTATATTTTGCCGACTGTCAGTGCCACCTATATTGTACGACAAGCCGAAACAATCTGAACTTTTGTTCAGCTAAATGTGTACACAATAACAACCTTATCGGCTGATGTTCGAAAGATAGTTTCGGAGAGAAGACTCTTCACTGAGATGGGTCTTTGTAAGTTATGAGTCAGAAAAAAACATTTATTACTGGATATGTCATTATGTGTTCCTCAGTGTCAAAGGTACATGTGGCATATAGTGTCTAAATGTTTGTCCCATACATACTTTCAAAGGGCTTTCTTACAGATTTTATCGGTATACTTCAAGTGGACATGAGAATATTGCTGGTAGTTTCATGTTTGATAATTATTTTTTGAGTTACAGTACCTGGCTAGAGCTTTAGTCAAACTAATTTCACACGATCCTAGGAAATATTGAGATAATATTTTCATATGGGCAATATCTCCACTCGGTTAGATTGCTCATCACAAATATTAAACAACCATTAATCTGACTGTCCAATTATTTTCACTAGTTTGAATTTTTATCACATGAATCGTTGTCAAACATTTGAGGGACATGTGTCATTTTACATTGAAATTGCACTTTGATTTGAACAGAAAAGTGTGGTACTAGTTATCAAGACTTCAAAGTAAAAATATGTGTTAGCAAGTCTCACTTTTGCTGATTTATTTTGCCATTTCTTTTGTTTCTTTTCTTTTTATCAAATGTGGTATTTTTCTGAAAGTCCCACATGAATTTGATCGAATTTGATCGTTGTCCAACTATGATATACAGACAACAAATTTAGTACATATGATACGTCAGATTCTTCAACATCTTGACAGACTTGATAGTGAAGGTCATTTTCGTAGTTTTACATGAATATTCCTAATGTTGAGCTTTAGGTGCTGTAATTTCAACTCAGATCCAATTTGTTTAAAATACTTGTTATCTCTGCCAACTTTTCCAAAGATTATTGTTTTTTATTTGAAATTATTCGAAATAAAAATAAACACACACAGCCTCCGCTGTATGTTTAATAATTACCTTGCAAACAATTCTGTCATAACAACAAATGTAACAAGATAAAGTGACCATAAGTTAAATAATTAATAATTATTTTCATGTCAACATAAGTAACCTCCTCAACGGGACCGGGTACGCCAGAGGCTCCTGTCCAGCTGAGGAAGGTTAAAGAACTTCACTGCCTTGCCAACAATTCTGAACATACTCAACAGCAAAAAAATAAATGTGACAAAAATAAAGTTATCCGTTAAGTAGTTAAAACCTAATTCAATCTTAAATACGCAGTAACATTTTCAACGAGACAGGGTAGGCACAGAAGCTCCTGTCAAGGCGGTCTGAAGGTTTAATTCCACTTACATAATATTATAACAAGATGGGATAATATTATAACAAGATGGGTTGTAACAGCCGCTCTAATTAAGCTTGATAGGGTAAGCGCGAGGGCTCCGACCAAGTTGATGAAACATTCACTCGACGGGAAGGAGACCAAGCGTTACATGCCAGTCAGTCCGAATAATCAAAAATCATACCTTAACGGAAAATATGTAACTGCAACGCAATGTAACAACTTAAACAAACTAAGGTTAAATACCAATTGCGGTTCATGTTTGCGTTTATTATGACAACGCGCGAGCTAAATCAATCGGGCTTACAATAATGTTAAGTCAAAAAACGTTTAAACTGATACCGACTAACGAATCTAACGCCCGGTCACCTTTCAGTTGATAGAATTTTCCCGCCACTATAAATTTTCAAAAATCTATCCCCCAAATTTTTTATGGATTGGAAGCCATGTTCTTAGAAATATAATCTTTTAAACACAATTGCCCAGTGCGATAGTATAGCCCTGCAGCAAACGTTTAGCAAACCAATAATTGATTGCATTTACCTTATGATGTCTTTTAGCTGACGGAATATCACTCTTTCCTTAATTTATTTTTTTTTCATTTATTTACTTATTAATTCATTTATTAATTGATTTATTTTAATTGTTTTTGTTTTGTTTTTCTACTAATATAAGACGTTACTTTCTGTTCAAAGTTCCAAGCCAAATGCTCCCTTCTAATGTTGTAGTTGTTTATTAGCAAATTATCCACAAAGACCCGCAGTTCTCTTCTTGATTTACAAAACATCTAAGTGGCAACTGTCGTGGCAATGAACTGTCTATACCCATCTTTTAGGATGATAACAGTGAATCTAGTGTTTAATTTAAAACCACATAATAATTATTTATTCTGTACGTACACGACCGATATATAGGTCACGCACACACCTTAATATACACTTCAAGCCTCGTTGAATATGCCATGCCGACAAAGTAGTATGCTTGAGATTTAACCGTTTCACAGGTAATCCTGTATAAAATCAGCTGTTTTTATGTAATTTTGTAGAACATTCTGTCAATAACTTATCAAAAAATGCTATAGAATTCCAGCTATATTTGTTCTCTAGCGGTGCTGGAGGCCATAATATTAAATAATGAACTTTACATGCATGTTTTTATGTACGTGACGCCCAAATTACGCGTGTGCCGTTTAAATGACTGATTATTCGTTTCTTTACTGTTTTTCACTTATACATCTTCACTACTACATTTTCCTAATATTCACTGCTAAATTTTCCTATGATGGCTACCTCTTTCATACCCAGTTGTCCCGGACCATGCACCAACCTGTATGTACTTTTACCGTCCGATAGTTAACCCGTTCATCCTAGATTTTGAACTAATCGTACCATAAAACTATGTCAATGTAATGATTCAGTTTCTATGGGACGAGACTAATAGGCGATAGGAATGGCCTCCATACTTTCCTGCTTCATCTTCCTTATTGTTTCTGTATTATATAAGGATTCAATGCAACCGACCAAAGATTTTTTGAATCCAAAGCAATCAAGAATAGGAAACTCTTGGTTAAAACCACCCATCTGCTTTACCGTTATCACGTGCATATCGTTTCAAAGCGTTTATATTAGCTGTTGATTTGGCTGAGAAAAACTCATCATTGTGACCGCGATGCTTGAAGGAACTTACTTGCAAAAAGAGGATTTTTTATACCATTATGACGCCACACCCACTTTGAGAATTAGTATTAGCACCTGGAATATTACTACTTATAGAGTTATTAGAAAGAACTACATCAGAATTTTAAATAATTTGTTCAAAGTCAATAACAATTGACCCACCAGAATGATCCTGTAGTAGTCTTTTTCCTCTATCGTCAATGTCACCAGTGTTGACTGTTCGGCCTTCAGGTGCCACACGTTCGCCAGCAAACTGCTTTCAAGGTTACACTTGTCGGCTTTTCATTTACGACGGACCTCTCGTACTAAGCCTGTTTCTTCATTGTTGGCTGTAGTCAGACCAGCCCGCTTCCCTTATTACAACCTCTCGGGAAGCGTAGAGAATTAAATTCTTTATAAAAGTGTCAGCTCAATATTGTCAACTTTACATGTACTCGCCAACGTACAAAAACAGACAGAGAACTGTACGAGAATTCTCAGCTTTTTATGCAGGTTTGACAGACTGTTTACCGATATCAAAGTTAACTAGCTAAAAGTATAAACCCGGGTACCAATTTATAACGATAAGAGCGAGGGCATATCGGTTCCATAGCAGCGGACGTGACATTTATTTCTCTAAAAATAAATCAAATTATTTTAAAAGAAAAATAATTTTTATTAACTTGTATATTTTTCCTATTTAATTTTATACAATTTACATTCATGCAGGCCGCCATTTTTCATGCGTCTGCTGATATTGATCAAAAACCTCTACCGTACAGTTAAACTTTTATTTTGGCAGCAGCAATTATGGACGGTCGGCGGGTAAAATGAAAATAAAAGTACTGAAATTGACTTTTATTTTTATTTTCTTTTGTCAAAAAATAGGGTCGGCGCTTCCGTAAACCAGAAAATTAGAAAAACGCTGGCCTCAGCTGAAAGCAAGTTATTTCCGTCAGTCAACGTTATAATGCAATTAGACGACTCTATGTCGTTTTTTATAATGACTTACTGGATTTCAAAATTACATAAACAGCCATATAAAGCTCGTTTTATCGCTAACTCAAGCTCCTGTACCACCACAAATATTTCCAAGTAACTAACATCATGCCTTACTGCTGTTAAAGCCCACGTGAAAAGATATTGTGACAAAGTATACGAAAACTCTGGTATAAACTTATTTTGGTCTGTAAAACATTCTGGCGAAATCCTGGATAAATTTAGAATTAAAAATCACAAGGTGTCTTCAGTCAATACTTACGATTTTTTCCACACTTTATACAACTTTACTTCATAACTTAACAAATGAAAAGCTTACTGCCCTAATTCAAAAGACTTTTGCCAGGGAAAATGCTACTTTTTCTCGCTTGCAATTTCGATTAATGTATTAGATCACTAATAGAGAACCTCCTTTTTGAAGAGTATTTAATTCCTACCATGAACCTACTTTTACTGCAATTCTTAGGGGGGCGTAGGTTCAAGCCCTACTGGGACCAAATTTTTTATATTTATTTTCCTTTTTTACTAGTAAGTTTTTACTTCTTTCAAGACTTATTATTGATGTTTTGTACAAAAATGGAAAAAGATGAATTTTATAAGCGTTTTTTGGATGTTCAAAGAGAATTTACTACTTAAACAGAAGGGGTAGAGTTACACATCTTTAAAAATGCACGGTGAAAGTTCTCCATTTTGCTTTCACTCTTAGATTATATATTGTGGAAGAAATTTAGGTAGGTTTTACGTCTTCCCTAAGGTTATTTTTAAATGGAGTAAGCAAAATGCAAAACAGAAACTCGTCATTCGACCTTATTTTTTCAATGTTGAAGTATAAATTCTGTCTCATTAAATCCGTTTTCTCGAGGCACCATAGAAAAAATGATATTAACATTTTTATTTTGTGTTTTATAATTGGTTACCAATAGTTTGATGTTTCTTCTATTGAAATTAATGGTAAAATGAGTTCTCTGCAAACGTTTTGGATAGTAGCTATCACTTTGAAATTTGTCTCTACTTGAGCTTGAGGAGATACCATAAGTTATTCAAAATTTATAAAAAACGGCACGGTAAAAGTTGTTTCTAATTTGCAAAATAGTGCAAAACACGGTTACCTTTCAGAATATACCAAGCAAAGGCCATTTTGTAAACATTACTATTAGTGACCCAATACCTTAAGCATGTTTTACTAGTTGCATTGTAAAGAATTTTAATATGTGGACCTATGACGAAGTTTGTAAAGCCATTTCCTTTTTATTGAACAATATTTACGTCAGGTTTGTGAATGTAGTTTTTAGACAAGTAATTTGTATTACACATGGGAACAAATTGTGCACACCTTGTTGCAGATTTGTTTTTATATTGTTATGAAAGAGATTTTATGTTGAGTCTTTCTCAGGATACACAGGCAGACATTATAACTGCATTTAATAATGCATCGCGCTATCTGGATGATATACTAAATATGGATAATCCATTTTTGACCAGTTAGTGGAAAATATTTATCCCAAGAGCTGCAGTTAAATAAAACTAACAACTCGGATAATACTACTTGATTTCTAGATTTACATCTCTTTATTTGCGACAATTTCATTCATACCAAAATTTATAACAAGAGGAATGATTTTAATTTCAGTATTGTACATTTCCCCCATTTGAATGAAGATGTACCCCAGGCTACATCTTATGTGATATATATTTCTCAGTTAATTCGGTTTGCAAGAACGTGTAGTCATGCTGAAGATTTCAATGAACGTAACTTATTTATTACAAATAAGCTTCTTCAACAGGGCTACCGTTATTATAAATTACGTAAATACTTTTCCAAATTGTACTGTCGTAATTCAGATTTGATTTTAAAATACAATAGCAATTTAAAATCACTTCTGCGAGAAGATATATCAAAACCCGCTTTGTATGGGGATGTGGTTTACAAACTTCGTAAGATTTTGGGTCATGACAATTTTCAAATTGTATTAAGTAAAGTAATTAAACGTTTTACGAAAAGATGTTTTGACCCAGCTGTGTTGAGACACACCGCATGTTTGGTGTTCAACCCTTTTACAGTTGGACGCTACGCTTTCCTCTTTGATTGTGTTTGACGGATCAGGTGGAGGACTCTATCATTAGTAGTTCTTAAATCCCACCAGGACTGAGCTATTTTGATTTCCATCTTCTGGCCTGTTTCGTCGGGCGTCCCTTGTTGCTCTGTTTTCTGCAAAGGCATTGAGTACATGCGTTTTAGGTTCTTAAGGATTGCATTTTTATATTATATCTACAAGGGCATCTTTGTGTTTTACATTGCATACCTTCTGTTGCCTTTAAATATCTTAGGGTTTCACCTGGCGGGGATTATTTTTATTTACACTGTCTTGTGACTTTGGAACATGGTTGGGGTAAGAGTGAGGTTAGGTGCACCATAAACCGGTTTAAACTCCCCAGTGGTGGTTTTGCAACTGACCGTTCCAAGGCGGTGCCCACTGTGTTCCTGTATTTGTTTATCTTGTCCTTTTGCGTCCATTTTTGTGTGTGGTGTGCGAGAGTTGTTCGTGTGTGTCTTTGGGGAGGCTGCGTTTTTTTTTTAACGTGGCTTTCCCTTTTGGATATTCTTCCTTGTTCTTTAGTATTTATATTTTGTGTATACATTATTTAAAAGCTCGGTCATGGATATCGTTTGCTAGCTCAAAAATTGTTGATTTATTAGATCTGTCAACTCGTCTGTATCTTGTAAAGTGGAAGATCGTGTACGAAATGTATAATTTGCAGCAGATTATCAGCTACGGGCCGAAATTGCACAATGTATATTTTAATCCCATTTTGTAATCCTTATTATGTAATTAACATTCTTTCTCCTAACAATCGTCAAAATCACATTTATTCACATTTCCTATTCCATATTTTATCTCTTCCAAAACGACATCACTATCTATCACACTTAGACAATAATGTTTAAATTTTATTGTGCAAGCAGTTTTTTGCCACGTTCATCCTCATTTCATTTTACTCTTCATCACCATTGAAGCTGTAACTCATAGATTTTTCATATCACTGTCATCGTTTTTGTGTATGAACAATATTTTCATGCCCTCGTTTATGCGGACATCTCATTCCTCTGTTAAAATGATATTTAGGTTTAATATATAATAATTCATTTAGGTCGATTATGAAACCAGTTCTACAGTTTATGTTAAAAACACTCCTAATTACGCCTTGTTGAACTTATTTATTATTTAGCTTATTTATGTTAATTCTACAGAGCCACAAATATTCACAATACCTAATGACACCAACAATGCTCTTACGGCACTCTCAAATTACTGCGGCGAAAAATAGAAGATGCGTAACTCTTATATAAGTGTAAAGATGAAAAGATGGTAAATATTTAAACATGATATCAAACTTTATTTGTTAAGTCTATGTTTTAGATGCATGTGGTTTAATCGAAGAGGACAAAGTGAGAAGGAAAACCAACGTTGAGAAACAAGGTAAATATTGTAGTGGTAGAACATGTAAAAACGCGATTAAATGTATGAATATTTACACTGTAACGTAAACGATTTCATACAGTATACTATGCTAGCATTTATATTTGTTTCAATTATTTCGGCTTATTTGTTGATTCTTGTAACGGCCAAACATAACGTGTATTCAGAGATTCAGCTAGCAAAATAACTCCTGTTTACTCTGCCTATGTATGTCTATGTATATATTTATCAGGCTTGCGTCAGTACAGTGTTGCCATAGTATTTCGATTTCAATGGCCTGCGTTCTGAACCTTTGTCTTTCCTTTTAAGGATATATTACACAGCAGTGCTTACCTTTTATCTACCTTGAAATTTCTAAATTTGCACATCACTACCATTTTCTTAGAAAGAAAACAACACAACGGGACAAAGTAAATGTTTTTAATTAATTAATTAATTATTTCAGCAAAAGTAATTCAATACAAAAGGTGTTAATCATGTGCTTTAAAATATGACTTTAAATAAGATGTCCCTTTTTTTATGTCCTCAAATGAAATATTGTAAACTTTTGCATTTGATTTAATTTTATGACAATAATTACATGGCTATACTCCTTAATGATTATACTTTTGAAATATCAACCGTGTTTGATTCTTTCTCAGTGTACTGATATACACGTAATAATTACATGTACTGATTGGGCAACCTGTGTTCATAAATAATTTAGCATTTGAAACCGATATGTTGTACTGTCGGTTCATTCTTCTATTTTATCAATTGATTATGTTTGCCTAGTACCGGCTTCAGATGTTTAGCATGACATTAATGTTGTATTAGTGTACTGTTTAATTTTTCAGCTTGAATAATTCGGCCTGGGTGGTTTCAATACTCCTGCAGGCTCCATAATCACAGATCCCCTCTCTAAATTCAAATGATTTTAAATTATAATTGAAATTCAAATTATATTATGTTCTGACAATTGTTTGCTCGTTTATGGCAAAGACATTATTGAATCCGGAGACCACATGCCCTTTATATTATATCCAAGTACTTATAACATGTGTAAATGTTGAGTTCTTCTAAAACCGGGACTAGAGGGCGTTGACGGTAGCTTGCAACCCAACTACCGTCCATGAACAGGCTCAGTTAAACCGAGCCTGCAACATGTTGGTTCATGTCGCGTTGGACGACCCGTGGTTTTCCACTTTTTTATTACATAGATACAGTTTAACATCATGAGAGAAGTAGTGATGTTGAGACAGGCGAATTTCTATCTCGCACTTAAATTGCTTCAAGTAACAAGTTGGTGCATTTCAGATCCGAATAAATTCCAACAGCTCATGATGTGCAACGGTGTCCAAGGAGCTAATACTATACAAAATAATTTATGTATATCAAAACGGGTGAATCAAAATCACGAAGGTAGAGAGATTGTAAAAAAGAAAGATTCCTGCATAATCGTTGACAATACGACAAACATACTTGTTTTTTCAACATAGATTATATAATATAGACATTCATCGTATGTCGTAAAATAACAACTCAGCTTATCCTACCAATAACCCACCGATAAATAATCTATTTGTTTAGGGTAATTTAAATGTCAGGTAGGTCTTCAATCAAGGTGATGTGTTCTTTTTAAGTTCAATCAATGCGGTATTCGATGAAGCTGTTAGTAACGTAAGTCGCGATTGGACTTGCTGCACCACCTGGATTTGTTGCTTCGATCGATTTTAAACTTGTATAATTTGTTTGAATTCATTTTTACTGTTATATGTCGAATATGGCATGCAAGAAATAGGTAAATCACTGGTGATAGTTACAGCTTGAAATATCCCGTTATCGTTTAACTGCTAGGTCGTTACCGTCAAAAACAGTTACCTTCAAGCCGGATTTTGCCATCTGCACCTAGCAGAAGTGACAGAATCTTATACCTTTTACACCTTCGCTATTCTTGACCTACGAAATATTTTTATACACCAAGATTTCTTGTTCCTTTTAAATTATCAATTGTGCAAGAACCTGAGAACATTGCTAACATATGGTGGCTGATTTCTGCTATTTCAAAAACAAGACAAATTTTAAACGAAAACACGACGTTTACAGGGCGCCGACACGACATATTTATTTGTCGAGTTTTCGTGTTGGCGGGTATGTGTATGTCGTATTGGTGCCCTTCATTTGTCTTGCTGTCGTGTTTTCTTGTTTACACCCCGCCGACACAAAAGCTCGAAAAATTAGATATTTGTCGAGTTTTCGTGTTATCGTGTTTTCGCCCCGCCGACACGAAAACACGACAACTTTAAAACGCGACAAATATATTTTTTTCGTTTACCTTTTTTCTACTTTGATAACTCCGATCAGTATTGCAGCGAAGATATCGGCGGGTTAGCTGTTAGCTAATATATACACATATGGAGGATATCAACATTATAATAAAACTTCAGGACAAATATACTGAACAGCTAAAGAAACTATTCAGTTTTATAACTGAGGTATTTTTTTTATTTAAAATATTTAATTTATAAATCACTTGTGTTTTCATATCACATTACACTTGAAGACCTTCATGTGTAAATTTTTTGAAAAAAAACAATCAACCGTAAAGCCAGTAGTCCCACAATAGCCTTTTTTTGCACGAAATTCTCGTGCGCCTGTAATTAACAATTTTCTTTGTGAAATTTTGTTGTCATCGGAAATATTGATAATTGGCTTACTTAAAAAACAGCATAAAGTTTAAAAAATATTGTTGGTTGCACCGCACGACTGAATCAAATTCAGCGCGAGCGCCAAATTGTGATGTTACAATGCAACTGGAGATAAAGCCTTTCAAATGACTATTGTGGGACTACTGACTTCACGGTTGATTGATTTTTAAAAATATATTTCGTGAATATCTTCAAGTGTAATTTTGGTATGAAGAAACAATTGAAATTTGAAAAATTACTTCTTTATTTCAAAATATACCAGTTATACATCTGGATAGTTTCTTTTGCTGTTCAGTATATTTGATATACCTGATATTAACTCCGCCCGACGACAATACAGAATAACATTCAATTATTTTTATATTAGTACCCAGTGAAGAAGAATGCTATGATAAGGTTGTGCTCTGCCATACGTTTAATATTATACAAGATCAATATCATTATTATAAAATCAAAACCCTTACTAAAGAGGAAAACTCATTTGAATAAGTAAATCTTCATTGACGCCCACGCGTATACGTAATTATTTTTCTTATTGTTCAGGCTCGGGTCCAGGCCGGGGCCGATGGCCGTACCATTCCCCCACCCCAAACCCACAATCGGCTGGCTGAGAAGTGACCTGTACTCATCAAAGTTGCACACAACACGGCTATTTTGGCAAATAAATAATATATTCTTACACAGTAGACCCAAAATTGCATAACAGGCCACCATTCCATTATTATATTTAAAAAATGTCCGTAGGGATACCCTTTGATCCCCTAAATAAAAGAGCATGACCCCCTCACGCATCACAAAGTTTTTGACACATGTTCAGCAGGGACCACCAATTCATATCTATATTTCAAAACTGACGAGAGAGGGACCCTGTGACTCCTATGTCAGGAAGGGTTTAACCACTGTACCTCAACATTTGGACTCAAAAATGCAGCAGGGGCCACCATTTTAAACATATATTTCACACATTTCCAGGCGGACACGCCCTGACCCACCTTACATGAGAGGTTACCCCCTTTCCGTACCTAACCCAACTCGGCTCGCCGATGCCTTCTTCATTCTTGTTGCCGTTCCCCGCTTCCCAATGAAATATTTCTGGAGCCGGGTCTGTTATACATACACTTCGTATTCTTAAAACGATAACTGACATCTGACATATTATTGTACTGTTTTATAATCTCAAATCTTCTAATGCATCTTTAGTGAATGTAAACAAATTTTGAATTGACGGTTCGTTAGAATTGAAAGATAAATGCTTCTTAAACCTTTTGTCACTGGCTTCAGAATAACTCTACATTTTATAAGAGACGTCTGAAAAGTATTTGTTACGGAATCCTGTTGGGACCATTTATAATGTCACCGTCGCGTTTGTGGGGTCGACACACGAAAACGCGAAGTGACATAGCGACATTACGAAGTGACACTCGCAACCGACGGCGACAATCCCAAACGACAATGTCGCGATATCTACTTTGAATTGTCGCCTTTCAAAAGCACGATATATCGGGATGTCACTTCGAGTTGTCGAGCGTCGTATCGCATTGTCGCTATGTCACTTCATAATGTCACGATGTCACTTCGCGTTGTCGTGTTTCGACCCTGCAAACGCGACGGCGACATTATCAAACGACATGCGATAATCTCAAACGAAGCTCGACAACACGAAGCGACATTTTCCTAATGTCGTATCGTATGTCGCGGGATTGGGTGAGGCTCGACGCGCGAGAATTCCAAACGAAACACGACACGCGAAGTGACACTCGACAATACAAAGCGGCATTTTCATAATGTCGTATGGCATGTCGCCCGTCTACCGGTGAAAAGGTTGTTCTCCATGTCTCAACCACAGCAGAAAATTAATTGAAATTGTTGATTGCACCGTTACACTGTGAAGTGGCTAAATTTTACCCTTTCACCGGTAGATGGGCGACATGCGATACGACTTTATGAAAATGTCGCTTCGTATTGTCAAGTGTCACTTCGCGTGTCGTGTATCGTTTGGAATTGTCGCGCGTCGACCCTTACCCAAACCCGCGACACGCGACATACGATACGACATTTGGAATATGTCACTTTGCGTTGTCGATTGTCGTTTGTGATTATCGCATGTCGTTTGATACCGTAGCCGTCGCGATTACAGGGTCGACACACGACAACGCGAAGTGATATCGCAACATTACGAAGTGATATAGCGACAATGTGTAACGATGCTCGCAACGCAAAGTGACATCGCGGTATATCGTGCTTTTGAAACGCGGATGTCGCGACATTGTCATTAAGGATTGTCGCCGTCGTTTGCGATTGTCGGATGTCACTTTGTAATGTCGTTATTTCACTTCGCGTCGTCGTGTGTCGACCCCGCAAACGCCACGGCGACATGATAAATTGCCCGAACTGGATTCCGCAAATTGTTGTGTTTTCGTATTGTCCTGTTGGCGGAGCGAAAATATGACGCCACGAAAACTCGACAAATACCTTATTTGTTGAGTTTTTGTGTCGGCGGGGCGAAACAGGATAACACGAAAACTCGACAAATAATGTAATTGTCGTGTTTTAGTTTCGGCGGGGCGAACGAAAACACGAACACTCGACGAATAAGGTATTTGTCGTGTTGTTGTTTTTGGCGGGTCGAAAACACGGAAACAAGACAAATAAAGGGCGCCAGCACGACATATTTATACCCGCCAACTCGAAAACTCGGCAGATAAATTTGTCTTGTCGGCGTGTTTTCGCGTAAAATGCAACACGCCAGCACGAAATGGAAGAAATCAGCCACCATAAATATACGTCTTCCATCTTCGGTTATATTCTTTACTCGGTTGTTTTCTGGCAAGACTTGCATACATACAGCCGATAGCCTTCCTTTTCTTGGTATTTAATTATAATTGTTTAAAATGGTAAACAAAGAAATGGACGACTGAGAATTAAAATAATATTGAAGGGGATACCCGCCATTTCACACATTTCATTATTTGATATTTCAATATGCCGATTCATTTCCTATGTTAGTATTTATAAGTGCATTATCCCTATTTGTATCTACATTAACATTATGTCGTTTTAATAGTGACACTATTTAGTGTTTTTTAATAGTGGCACTATTCAGTGCAAATATTTTAATTTAAATTGAGTTGATTGTTTAACAATTGCAAAATTCAATGTTTTGTTACATTTTAGTTGTTTTCAAAACATAGTTTATATTAAGATACATCAACAGTACTTTAAAGAAACAGAGGCATAGATAAGATCTTATCTAAGACTATGTGTCTGATGAAAAGGAACATCATTCGCACAATGAAAGGTTGATTATCAGACATATAATTGTCGTAATAATAATAATAACATCAACAAAATAAGATTGTTCTCATAATAATTTTGACGTTATAAGACAAAGTCGAGAACCAGTTCTCATTATGACGACAGAAGTCGCCGTATAATATTTAACTGCTCCCTCTTCGGTGCAACGTCATTTTCACGTCGTGAAAAAAAACACAGCGACGAAGTGTTCGAACTTGCAAAAATTGCTAAAATTTAGCCTATTTATGTTAATTCTACAGGGCCACAAATATTTACAATACCTAATGACACTAAAATCTCACTTTTGCCAAAAAAGCTCTTATGGCACTCTCAAATTACGGCGACGAAAGATAGAAGATGCGTAACTCTTATGTAAGTGTAAAGGTGAAAAGATGGTAAATATTTAAACATGATATCAAACTTTGTTATGTCTATGTTTTAGAAGCACGAGAATCAAACGAAAGGGGCGAAGAGAAGAGATGGAAAGCTAACGTTGAGAGACATGGTAAATATTCTAGTATTAGAACATGTAAACAAGGCGATTAAATGTACTATGAATAATTACTCTGTAACGTAAACAAATTCATAGATTATACTTTGCTAGCCTTTGTTATTTTTTCAATTATTTCGACTTACTTGTCGACTCTTGTAACGGCCAAACATAACGTGTATCCAGAGATTCATCTAGCAAAATAACTTTGCCTATGTATGTCCTTGTATATATTTATCAGGCTTGCGTCAACAGAGTGTTGCCATAGTATTTCGATTTTAATGGCCTGCGTTCTGAACCTTTGTCTTTACTTTTAAGGATATATTATACAGCTGTGCTTACTTTTTTGTATACCCCTGTAATATTTCTTAAGTTGCACATCACTACCATTTTCTTAGAACGTTAATAACACAAAGAGACAAAGTAAATGTTTTTATTTAATTATTTCAGCAAAAGTAATTCAATACAAAAGGTGTTAATCATTGCTTTAAATTATGACTTAAATTAAAATGTCTTTTTTTGATGTCATAAAATAAAATATTGTAAATTTTCGCATTCGATTTAATTTCATGACAAGAATGACATGTCTATACAGTCACTTTAATAACTAAACTTTTGAAATATCGACCATGTTCGATTCTTTTTCAATGTACTGATGTACATGTAATAATTACATGTACTGATTGGGCAACCTGTGTTCACAAATACTTTGGCATTTGAAAACGATATGTTGTGGTGTCTGTGCATTCTTCTATTTTATAACTTGATTTTGTTTGCCTAGTATAGGCTTCAGATGTTTAGCACGACATTTATGTTGTATTAGTGAATTGTTTAACTTTTCAGCTTGAACATTTCGGCCTGGGTGGTTTCAATACTCCCGCTTTAAAAACTTTGGATATTGTTTAACCTTTGCTTTTCTGCTTTTTAATTTTGTCTTTTGGCAGTTTCGTTGATATGCAGGCTCAATAACCACAGATCCCCTCTCTAAATTCCAATTTATTAAGTTTTGCCAATTGTTTTCTCGTTTAGGGTAAAGCCATTATCTAATATGTGGACCAACTGCCTCTTTATTTTATCCTAGTACTTATAACAGGGCTAGAGGGCGTAGACGGTAGCTTGCATCCCCACTACCGTCCATGAATAGGCTCAATTAAACCGAGCCTGCAACATTTTCGTTAATGTCGTTTTCGACGACCCTCGGTTTTCAGTTTTGTTATTTCATAGATACAGTTAAACAACATGAGACGTAGCAATGTTCAAACAGGCGAATTTCCTATCTCGCACTTAAATTGCTTTAAGTAACACGTTGGTGCATTTCAGATCCAAATAAATCCCAACAGCTTATGGTATGCAACGGTGTCCAAGGAGTTAATACTATACAAAATAATATATGTACATAAGAACGTGTGACTCAAAATCACAAAAGGTAGAGGGATTGTAAACTAAAGATTCTTGCATAATCTTTGACAATACGACAAACATATTTGGGTTTTTTTCAACATCGATTATAAAATATAGACATTCATCGTATGCCGTACAATAACAACTCCGCTTATACTACCAATGACGCACAGATAAATAACTTATTCATTTAGGGTAATCTAAATGTCAAGTAGGTCTTCAATCAAGGTGACGTGTTTTTAATGGTCAATTAATGCGGGTTTCGACGAATCACTTAGTAACATTTATCACGATTTGACTTGCTGCACCACCTGGACTTGTTGCTTAGATTTTCACCTTGTATAATTTGTTTGAGTTCATAATTACTGTTATATGTTGAATATGGCATGCAAGAAAAATATTCAATCACTGCTGATAGATGCAGTTGGAAATGTCCCGCTACCGTTTCCGTTTAACTGTTGCCTCGTTACCGCCAAAACAGTTACCTTCAAGCCGGATCTTTCAATCTCAATCTACACGTACCAGAAATAACCTAATCTTAAACCTTTTACGCCTTCACTATTCTTGGCGTACGAAATACTTTTTGTACACCAGGATTCCTTGTTCCTTTTAAATTATCAATTATGCAAGATCCCACGAAAATTGCTGATTTCTGCCGTTTTCGTGTTCTCGTGTTGGCAGAGCAAAAACCATGAAAACACATCAAATTTTACACGAAAACACGACGTTCTCAGGGCGCCAACACGACATATTTATTTGTCGGGTGTTCGTGTTGGCGGGTATGAATATGTTGTATTTGCGCCCTTTTTTGTTGTAATGTCGTGTTTTCATGTTTTCGCCCCGCCGACACGAAAACACGACAACTTGAAAACGCGACAAATATATTTTTTATTTATTTATTTTTTACTTTTCGCAGCGAAGTTATTGGTGGGGTAGCTGTTAACTAATATATACACATATAAAGGATATCAACAATATTATAAAACTGCAGGACAAATATTTGATATACCAGATACTAAATCCGCCCGACGATAAATACAGAATTACAATCAATTTATTGTATGTGTACCAAGCGAAGAAGAATGCTATGATAAGGTTGTGCTCTGTAATTTACAAGATCAATATCATCATTACAAAATCAAAACCCTTATTAAAGAGGAAACTCATTTGAATAAGCAAATCTTCATTGACGCCCACACGTATACGTAATTATTTTTCTAATTGTTCAGGCTCGGGCCCAAGGCCTGGGCCGTACCATTCCCCCACCAAAACTCACAATAAGCTGGCTGAGAAATGACCTGTACTCAAATTTGCACACAACCTGGTTATTTTGGCAAATAATATTTTTTTCACAATTAAGACACAAAATTGCACCATAGGCCACCATTTCATTCTTATATTTGAAAAATGTCCGTGGTGATACTCTCTGATCCCCTAAATAGGAGGGCATGACCCCCTCACGTATTTCAATTTTTTGACAAAAATGCAGAAGGAACAACCATTTCATATCTATATTTCAAAAAAGACAAGGGATAGACCCTGTGACTCCAATGTCAGGAGGGGTTTAACCACCGTACCTCAACTTTTGGACTCAAAAACGCAGCAGTGTCCGCCAGTTTATACATATATTTCAAACATTTCCAGGCGGATACGCCATGACCCATCTATATGAGGGGTTACCCCCTTCCGTACCTAAGTCCACTCGGCTCATCGATGCCGCCTTCATTCTTTAACTGTTGCCGCTCCCCGCACCCAAATGAAATATTTCTGGAGCAGAGTCTGTTATCCATAGACTTCGTATTCTTAAAACGATAACTGACATCTGACATATTATTGTAATGTTTTATAATCTTAAATCGTCTTATGCAGCTTTAGTGAATATAAACAATTTTGAATTGACGGTTCGTTGGAAAAAATGCTTCTAAAACCCTTTGCCACTGGCTTCAGAATAACTCTACATTTTATAAGAGATGTCTGAAAAGTATGTGGTGTGTTTTCGTGTTGTCGGTTCGGCGGGGTAAAAACACGACAACATGAAAACTCGACAGATACCTTATTTTCGAAAACATGTCAACACGAAAACTCGACAAATAATGTAATTGTGTTTCGTGTTGGAGGGGCGAAATCACGAAAACTCGACAAATAAAGGGCACCAACACAACATATTTATACCCGCCAACACGAAATTCGACAGATAAATTTGTCGTGTCGGCGTGTTTTCGCGTTAAATGTGTCGTGTTTTCGTGTTTTCGCCTCGCAAACACAATAACATGAAAACTCGACAAATAAAATTGAAATTAGGAATCTGTCGTGTTTTTGTGTTGTCGTGTTTTCGCCCCGCCAACCCGCCAACACGAAATCGCAGATATCAGCCAACATAAACATAATTTCCATCTTCGGTAATATTCTTCATTTGGCTGTTTTCTGGCAAGCCTTGCATACATACGGCCGATATCCTTCTTTGGTGTTTTGACT
Source organism: Mercenaria mercenaria (assembly GCF_021730395.1). Lineage (NCBI taxonomy): Eukaryota > Metazoa > Mollusca > Bivalvia > Venerida > Veneridae > Mercenaria > Mercenaria mercenaria. The sequence continues at coordinate 48,286 of NW_026461246.1, read as the reverse complement.
GGCCTCGTCTGTTTGCACATCCTGGCTAGGTGACCTACTCTGTTACACAATAGAAAAGTCTTTTCTTGTGTGCACTATCTAGCTACATGATATTTGCTTCGATTTGCTTCGCTTTTTGGATTTGCTTCGCTTTTTGGATTTGCTTCGCTTTTTGGATTTGCTGTGCTTTTTGGATTTGTTGCGTTATTTAAACTTGCAGCGCTAGCTGGACTTGCTGCGCTGCTTGTACTTGTTCCGCTAGCTTGACTTGCTGCACTACTTGGATGTGCTGCGCTTTGGGGATTGCCTGCTCTCCTTAGATTTGCTGCGCTATTTGGACTTGTTGCGCTAGCTGGACTTGCTTTTAACTCTAATATTTGCTGAGTTTCTTAGACTTTTTGCGTTTCTTTGACTTGCTGCGCCTGAAAGACTTGCTTCTAGACTCGGACTTACTTCGCCTAGTAAATTTTTTACAGTACTGAAAAGACTCCGCTCGAGATCAGATTTGTTTTATCTCAGCTTGTAACCAAACAGATTAGGACCTTCTTTATTCATTAAATCTATAAAGTATCCACGCGCATATCGAATAGAGAAACGTTACTTAAGAAATAATATATCTCATTTAGTGATTTGTCGCTGAATAAATCATTGTTTGGAGTTCAGATGCGAAGGAATTATATCACGAGGGCGCAGCCCTGAGCGACAAACAGTGATATTATTCAAGAGCAAATCACTAATTGAGATATATTATTTCGATTCTAACACGTTACCAAGGACTTTAAAGTACATCCTTGACGGCATTCATAAAATATTTGCCAGTTTTCAATTGATCTCTTTTCCAGTTCGCCGCTATGCCGTTTGACGCTATGACGTAATAGTTGTGACGTCAGAACAGTGAATTGGTGTATGATAAACCACTGTATTCAGCCTTCTTTGTTTAACAGGAAACTGAATCAGATCGTGTTAGAATATGATGTCACGATATTAAAATATAATCAAAATGGCCGCGATTGTGTTTCTTTTGCTGAATTAAAATGACGTCAGTCTTTTCATAATTATTCTTGACAATTAATCACCAAACGGTTTTGACTGGCCTAAATAGCACATAAGAATCATTATATTAAATAATTTAATGTTTAACTGCTACAATCTCAAGGTAGTGTATCTCAGTCCCTTCGTGTACAGTGTTTATCCAGGTTTGAAGTACAAGGCCCTCCAAATGTATTTAATTTTAAAAGAAGAAGGAAAAGACGGATATTTAACACTCATCAGTGTATTTCTGTTTCATTGTTATCCATAGAAGTCTACGTAGTTGGTAATTTTAATAGTATGCACGTTAGCTTTCTAATACAAGCTTACAATGTATATGTCTCGGGGCTCGTGTTTCAACGCATTCACTCATTTGAAACAGCTATGTATGATAACTGGTTATTTGACGGCTTCAGTGCTCTTCTTTCAAGACCAACATGGAAACTTACGGTACTATTATTAGCAGAACTCTAAACGCATAACATGGTTAATTAGCAAAGTCCAAACACATAACATGGTGCCCTATTCATTTTTACATTTTAAAGTAACCATGGCAAAAGAGATGTTTGAAATATCTTATATTTTCCTTTTTAATGTGATATTTTAGAAAACATATTAAATAAAATTATCTTTTCGTTTAATGTAGCTTCAAAACATCTTATTTCTGAAGTAAGTAATATGTTCATGCTATTTGCATTTATCTAAATAAATTTAAAAGCCCACAATACTTGCAACAGTACCACTCGTTTGACATATTTATGGAAACATCTTTGTGCTTGCAAAATTTAATGTTAATCTCATGGATAGTGTTGAAATATAGATAAAAAGCAGCCTTCTCTAAATTTATTAAACATGTCACCAATCTGTTCCATCAATATATTCGAATAGATATAGATACGTGATAATAAACCTTGAAATATTGCTTACGAATTACATGTATATTCATATCCTTTCAAATTAATAAGTTTGGTTGTGTCGGCCGCTCAAATTTGGTAGCTAGCTCATCGACCGGAAGAGACCAATCGTAGCAGCCTTGAAAGCAAAGGACCCATAATCACACTACCAGCTCGATACGAGGTATGCCGGTAGAACATGTAATGCGTTACTGGCAGCAAACACGTCGACTAGGCCTTATCAAAACAACACGGGCCAGACCTAGTGACCCGAAGCAACATTCAGGTCAACGACAGACTACAAACAAACCCGAAGCAACATTCGTGTTTACCACTACTTAGTGACCCGAAGCAACATTCGGGTCGACAACAATAAGTAAACAAATAACCGGAAGCAACAGTCCAGTTGACAACCATTGAAATAACCTGGTGACTCAGAGTAACAATAACAGCTTACATAAAGTAGTGACCTGCGAAATAACATAGAAAAATCCGAATACGAACGGCCATGTCTCCTCTTGAACGCAAAATAGAATGCCATCGAGGAGAGAAGTCCCGCCCATATTCTGAAGTAAGCTAAATTTGAAATTGTAAATAACGATAACTTGTTAAATTTACTTCATAGGAACTGCAACGCCTGGTCACCTTCCGGCCAATAAGAATTTTACCGCAATATACAACATAATAATAGAGCGACATATTTGAATGAAACGTTAAAATAGACTGTCCGACTCTTTATATACATACACATATTATTTAAGCATAAAATTACGTCTTCATGAAGTAAATACACCCTTCATGTCAAGGATTATGCTGCTTAGTATACATGTAATGTCAAATAATTGTCCCATTAGGCTAGCACAATCTGTCACATGATATAAATGCACATAAAATGTGTATTAAGAATAAACAAATATCCGAGCACTATGATCATTTACTGACATAAATCACTTCCAATAAATCAGTGTCCACACTAAATAAGTATATTAACAAATGATTGTTCACATCAACATTAATTCCAGGTACCGCTTAGGCGCCTGTTACCGTCTATTTGATAAAATTCACAGTCTTCATAACAATATACCGTTTTCACATCTGAATTGCATTCGTCTTATGGCTCTGGGTACATGAGTTGGTGACACCGTCAGAATTGAACATTGATACAACAGAAATTTCTAATGTGGTATCCTGAAAATATATACAACCAACAGCAATTCCTGACTAAAAATAGTTATCACATGGTATAGTATAGATGAGACAATCTTCGTAATCAAAAATATGGTAGCTTTTGCGGCCTGAGGCGGGCGGGGAAAAGTTGTAAGCTCGATGTACTTTACAGGTAGACTACGACGTAAGTGAGAAAGGCTGTACGTGTTTTTTTGCTTTTATAAGCCGTTATTAAGATTGTTTTCGGCTCAGTAATTAAGTCTAATTCGTATCAGTCAGAAAGACGGGAACCAGTTATAAGAAAAGATCGAGAGATAACCGTGTGACCATAGCAACGAGTATAACAAGTATTTCTTGAATAAATAAATCAAATTATTTTTAATTCAAAATAATTTATCTTATTTGATATAACTCGAAATAAAAACAATACATACAGCCTTCTCTAAATTTATTAAACATGTCACAAATCTGTACCATCAATATATTCGAATAGATATAGATACGTGATAATAAAACCTTGAAATATTGCTTACGAATTACATTTATATTCATATCCTTTCAAATTAATAAGTTTGGTTGTGTCGGCCGCTCAAATATGGTAGCTAGCTCATCGACCGGAAGAGACCAATCGTAGCAAACATTACAAGTGAAATTGCCAAAAGGATCCCGGTCGCCGAGTCACCTTTGAAAATATTACTAATGGCATCAATTGCTACGCGTCGCATTACCAAAAGAGTCCCACTGATCGTGCAATCATAGACCCAGCTTCCAAGATGATCGTACCGTGAATCGGTACCAGCCTTGAAAGCAAAGGACCCATAATCACACTACCAGCTCGATACGAGGTATGCCGGTAGAACATGTAATGCGTTACTGGCAGCAAACACGTCGACTAGGCCACACCAAAACTATATGGGCCAGACCTAGTGACCCGAAGCAACATTCAGGTCAACGACAAACTACAAACAAACCCGAAGAAACATTCGAGTTTACCACTACTTAGTGACCCGAAGCAACATTCGGGTCGACAACAATAAGTAAACAAGTAACCGGAAGCAACAGTCCAGTTGACAACCATTGAAATAACCTGGTGACTCAGAGTAACAATAACAGCTTACATAAAGTAGTGACCTGCGAAATAAGATAGAAAAATCCGAATACGGACGGCCATGTCTCCTCTTGAACGCAAAATAGAATGCCATCGAGGAGAGAAATCCCGCCCATATTCCGAAGTAAGCTAAATTTGAAATTGTAATTAACGATAACTTGTTAAATTTACTTCATAGGAACTGCAACGCCTGGTCACCTTCCGGCCAATAAGAATTTTACCGCCACAATAAATAATCCCAAAATTATTATTGAGACGCACAGAGATTTTTTATTATTGCAGATTTCAAATAGTACAGATAAAACTCCAACCCAACATCATTTAAATGGACCCCGTCAGATCTGAAAACATTAGTAGCCGTATCAATATCTGGGCTCAGTATATCACTCCTGCCAGACCGACTTGTAATAATCCAGCCCGATCTATTTATTCGTTTGCGTTTCACTTCAATAGCTTTGACATTACAGCCCCCCTTCCAGACCCTCCTTGGTAAATTATCTACCCAAATGATAATTGTCTGGGGGAAGGCATCGCGTAGATATTTCACTCCTGTCTCTATTAGCTTCCTTAGCTCGATAGAAGATAAACTTGTCAAATCGTTACCACCTAAATGTAAGCCCTTGGTGGCGATGACAGTAATACTTGAGTCTGTACTGAATGGCGAAATGATGTCCATCGAAGTCCGCTTATTCCCCACCAGGCTATAGTTATCTCGGGAAACGACAGGTTGGGTTTACCGGTGTCTGCTGCTCGTTTTCCAGCCCAGAACGGAATCGAATCGCCCAGGACCCATACGTCTACAAACAGTTATTACAATGTAGATGGAATTGACAAAAATTACCTTAAATGTGGAAAATTCGCTTTAAACGGAATAACTACCAAGAAGAACTGACTTCAATGTACTTTGAAAAATGCTGTCCGCTGGTGCAGTTAAGAGTGGGAAAACACCTCTTTACTGTAGAATTACGTTCGGATATATACTTTATAGCAATTAGATTTCCATCTACCAAGTTTCATAATTACACTCGCTGAATAACCCTTAGTTGCCAAAATCTGTAGCCCGACCGATTCTTAAGCTATGCGATTTAAATGTACCAGTAATTTGATTTTTATTCAAACATTTATACAGAATGGCTGAAAATTGAGTTCTGATAACCGGGGTGCCTTCTTGGTGACAAAATAATATTCCTTCATTTTTTGGTCTTACGGCCAAGAAATCTAGTAATGCTTGTACTGCACAGACAGGCCCGGATTCTCTGGGTATTTTTAACACAGTCGGTTTTACCCTTTGGTTTGTTTTAATATGCCGAAGTTGAATTGTAAGATATTGGTTATCAACCACGAACAAATCTGATCGTTTAATGGGCCCATCAAATTGTCCCCTAAAGGACACAACTAGTTCGCTAACCCTGAACAATCCAAAGTTTGCTAACGTAAAGAGTGAAGTAAACCGTTTTGTTTCATAGGCTATGAAGCATATTTCTCTTAGAACTCTGCAAATAGATGTCAAAATAGGCAGAGTTAATGGGGCTCTGTTATCATGTGTGATACGGTTCCTATGGCAACCCTCTAGTAATTTATTAACAATGAAAACCTGGGTTATATCGTAATATCCAGAGTTTGTGAAAATAATTTAGCCCAGCTATAAACGTCGTGATTGTCTTGGGTGACAACCCTTTTTCGAAACAATACGCCATAAATAAAGTGATTTATTGTTCTGGTATAAGCCAACTGTCTGAAAGATTGTATAACCGCCTAAAATTTTCAAATGCCCGAAAGGCAGTATTATATGTTAGCCTCGAATTCATTTAAATCCCTGACAGAAGCCGCTGTCTAGCTCTAGATCGAAGATGTCCTATAGAAAAGTTGGTATCGAATGGGGGCTGACGTTTGCTCTGGAGCTAATTCTCTGAACTTGTTCAACTGAAAGCGAGATAAAGCGTCGCAAATTTCATTGGTACAACCCGGGACATGAGAGGCTTTGATTAAAATATTCAAGTTAAAATATCTGAACGTAAATATCCTGACAATGCTCATAACTCGTTCTGATTTAGAGGATAACTTGTTTAGAATGTGAACCACAGCCATATTATCGCTGTTAAATCTTATTTTTTTATTCATCAGATCTTTTCCCCAAATGAATATAGCTACCAAAATCGGGAACAATTCCAATACTGTTATATCTGTTATATCTGACGTGACGCCGCGCGTGTGCCCCGTGTCCGGCCACTTGGCAGAACACCAATGGCCTTTAAAGTATATACCAAAGCCTAATCCCTTGCCACCTGCGCTATCGGTGTATAACTCGGTGTTCGTGATCCAATAACGGTCATGAAAAATAGAGATACCGTTAAATTTTTTAGAAAAACTAACCACATTGCCAAATCAAGCCGTATCTCTTTTTTTAATTCGAATGTGATGAAAAGGCTTCGTGAGACCACACACTGTGTTTATCAGTCGGCGCACCAAAGGCCTACCCACTACAATGGCTCTGCAACAAAAATTTAATGACCCAATGAGAGACTGCATTTTCTTTAATGTTGTTTTATTTCGTGAAAGAATTTCTTCGATTTTTTTGTATAACCTCCTGAATTTTTTCTATAGGAATTTTTATCGTCATATGGTTTGAATCTAGTTCTAGGCCTAAAAAGATCAGAACCTCTGTAGGGCCTTCAGTTTTGTCGAGCGCTAAGGCACACCAAGTTCAGACATTGTACTTTTGAAAATCTCTAAAGCACAAGTACATGATTCAACAGATTTGTCTCCCCCTAGAAAGTCATCCAGATAGTGTATCAAGCTATCTGACTGTAGTTTTAATTTAACACAGAATTCAAGAAACCTAGCAAACCTTTCAAAAGTAATGCAGCTTATTGTTGCCCCAAACGGGAGCGCTTTGTCAAAATAAAAATGACCATCATAGCAAAATCCCAGTAATTCAAAATCTGCGGGGTGAATCGGTATTAAACGATATGCACTTTTAATGTCCGACTTGAAAAGTTTACAATTTCGTCCTAGATCTTGAACTAACTTAACTGCCTTGTCGAAGCTAGTGTATTGGACAGAGCATAAATCTGGGTCAATAAAGTCATTAATTGAGCCGCCAGGGGGATACGACAAATGATGAATCATTCGGAATTCTCCCGGTGTTTTTTTTAGGAACTAAGCCTATCGGCGAAACTATTAAATTAGGAAATGGACGATGAACAAATGGACCAGCTATTCTTCCTGCTTCTAACTCTTTATTAATTTGAGATTTTATTATTTCCGGACTGAGTGCAACAGAACGCAATTTTTTTTAATCTCGTGGTAAGCGAGGACCTGTGTACTGAATGGAAAATCCCTTCGTAAAACCGTCTAGTAAAAACTTTGATTCACTGGTTTCGTACGAGAGTGCATATTGTTTCAAGGCTTCCACTTTTACTGGTGATTTTGCCAAATTAGAAATATTAAAATTGTGGAGCTGTTGAACTGAGGGGCTGTTTGTTGAGTTAAAGCTTACAGTTTTACTGTTTTCTTGGCTGACCTCGTTTAGGTCCTCTGAACGGTCGGCGAAAGCCCCTGCCACGAAAATTAACCTGAGGGCTTGTTATTTGACCTTGACCTGAAGAATCCGACTGGGAACAGGTGACCTTAGGATGTGGTGCAAAACATTTTGTGCATATATGAGGATATTTACAGTTTGACCAGAAACAACTACCTCTGTTAAAATCATGGCACGTGTACCTGAGAGGATTTATGACTGACTGATTAGCAGACTGATTATCCTTGACCTGTATACATCGCCACCAAAGTTCGTTATTTGTTTGTGGCCATGGGGACGGCCATAAAGCCTGGCGAAGGCGGAATTGTTCGTCATAAATTCTCCACCCGCTGCCCCCTTGGCGCATTGCATAGTCTCGTATATTAAACATATAGTGAAGTAACTCGTGAACTTTATCACTATGTGTCTGAAGGTAAATGAAAACATAAATTATAAATGCATTCGTCCATTTTTCTATAGATGTAATTTTATCTTTGCATTCTTTTTGAGATGTCTCAATGTGGCCGTCCGCCGAAAGTGTGAAAACACTACCCTTACAAAATTCAGACAGTTCGATAGCTCCTTTTAAGATTAAGGCCAGATTAACGTATTCTCCACGATAGATTTGTTGTTTTAAAGATGACGGTACATGTGCAGCCAAATCATCATTTGATAGACGAACGGATGGAAAGTAATGATTAAAGGAGGCATTCTGACAAGTTTCATTGATCTGACGGGGAGGCAGAGGTACAGTTTTGTCGTGTCAATTGTCAAATCCTATATTAGAAGTACTATTTGACCTTGAACTAGTCTCATTACCGTTACAAGGCATAAGACCTGAGCTACGAAAAACCTGTTCGAAATCAATAAAATTAGACCCACCGGCATTTTCCTGTAACAATATGTTGCCTCCGTCATCTATATCTGCTGGCACTGCGGGACCACGTGGCGGTGTCCTTTCAGCGTGCTCAAGGCTCTTCGTTTCTGCCCACGGGTGTTTGGATGGTTATTGCCTCGTTCTGCCTCATTCTGCTAACCGCCTGCTTCATTCTGCTGGCCGTCGGCATTTCTGTTTGCACTGGCCGGCCGTCCTGCCCTAGCCCTGCGCCTCGTTGTCTAACACGCCCACGCGGCATTAGAATCAGAGTAAATTTACTCGTACGTAGCAGAAGAAAAGTTGTAAGCTCGATGTACTTTACAGGTAGACTACGACGTAAGTGAGAAAGGCTGCACGTGTTTTTCGCTTTTATAAGCCGTTGTTAAGATTGTTCTCGGCTCAGTTATTATGTGTAATTCGTAACAGTCAGAAAGACGGGAACCAGTTATAAGAAAAGACGTAGAGATAACCGTGTGACCATAGCAACGAGCATAACAAGTATTTCTTGAATAAATAAATGAAATTATTTTTAATTCAAAATAATTTATCTTATTTGAAAATGGCCGTAATAAGTAACCTTTTATCTAATATATTCCCAATAACATCGTTTGCCATCATCCATTTTCTTACACTCCGCATAACATTTCATTCTACATATATTGTAACACTGTCCGATTCATTTTTAAATTAAACAAAGAACACTAAAAACGTTGTGTTGTTATACAGTTTAACACGACCCAATTAGTTTTCCTATTAAACAGAAAAGGCTGAAAACTGTATGTTATGTTTTAAATAACTTATTTTTCTGACGTCACATTGTTATGTCATAGCGTTAGACGGCAATGCGACGCGCTGGAAAAGAAATCAACAGAAAATAGGCAAATACTTGATGAATATCGTCCAGATCGTAATGAATTATCCTAGAAAACATGTTAGGATTGAAATAATATATCTCAAACAGTGACTTGCTCGTGAATAAAATTTAGAGGCGTATTATTATATTACTCGGGTTGTGCCCTCGTGTTATTATTCCTTCGCCTCTAAACTCAAAACAATGATTTTATTCATTGACCAAGCACTTTTTGGGATATATTATTTCTTTAACGATGCATTTGTCTGACGTCACATTATTACGTCAAAGCGTCAAATGGCATAGCGGCGCGCTGAAAAGAAACCAACGGAAAACAGGCCAATATTTAATGAATGGCGTCAAGAATGAACTTTAAAATCCTTGGTAGCGTGATAGAATCTTAATAAAATAATATATCTCATTTAGTGATTTGCTCTTGAATAAAATCATTATTTGTCGTTCAGATGCGCCCTCGTGATATAACGCCTTCGAATCTGAACTCCAAACTATGATTGTATTCAGCAACAAATCACTAAATGAGATATATATTATTTCTTAAATATAATGACATAAAACCTGCAAAATATTGATCATTTTTCAGAATTAAAGACTCATAAAAAATATTTCGGCCAATAATGGGTGTTTAAAAATAGTTCAAATAAAACCAAATAGCTCAGAATTACGTACTTTTAAGACAAAAAGCCATTAATTTTGCGCAATGAATGACACGTAACGTCATGACGTTGATGACATCATTTTAAGACATCAATATATTGTAGCGTTTCTGTGGTAATTTATTTATTTTTTTCAGCGTTATTAAACCATTAAGCATCAGATTAGATACAGGTTATTTTTTATAAAAAAAAAAATAAAAAATAAATAAATATACAATACATTTGATTACCGTAAACAGTGTCGTAAATCGTCTTCCGGTTAGGCATACGCATATACAAATATTAAGGTATAATACCTCCTTATACAAAAAAGATAGTAAGTACAGTGCATTCGCGATGCTACGAATCGCAGTTTAACGAAATAGCGGTATACTAAGAAAATGTGTTGTGGTCCCGGTTGATTTCCTTCTTATTTCTATGGTACAAAGCCGCGTTTTTACATTATTCAATTTTACGAAAAATGCACTCATACGATTGTTTTGAATACCCTTAAAGCATGTTTTCAACTGGTTTAAATTGCGATTTTACGAATACCCTGTATCGTCTAAATTTTTACCCATTCCATTACGGCGTGAAAACGCTTTAGAGTGGAAAGTGTCAGTATCATTTAGCTGGGCGCAAACAGTAATTAAAGTGTGAAAACTTAGTAATTAAATTCGAAACACATACGTTGTACACTATGACACAAGTTAGTGGTTATTTTTTTCTCCTTGACTATCAGATCGGATGGCATACCAGTCACACTTGCTTCGATATCTATACGTCTCAAACGGGTAGGCCTAAAGTGCGAAAATAAGATTTTTTTTACGAAAATAAGCCATATTTTTTTCTTTTATATCTAAATTAAATTTATTTTATATCATTAAATAGATACGATCAATAGACACTTATAAAGCAAAAATAATTGATTTTAGTCCAACAATTAGGAAATAATCAGCGATTTTAATTAACATGCGTCAAAATCGCTTACGAAAATAACTTTTTAGATGCGAAAACAAGCTATATATTTTTTTCTTTTATGTCTAAGTTAAATATATTTTGTATCATTATACAGAAACGATCAAAACACACTTAAAAAGCAAAAATTAATGATTTTAGTCCAACAATTAGGAAATAATTAGCGATTTTAATTAACATGCGTCAAAATCGCTTACGAAAATAACTTTTTATATGCGAAAATAAGCTATATATTTTTTCTTTTATATCTAAGTTAAATTTATTTCATATCATTATATAGATACGATCATTACACACTTATAAAGCAAAAATTAATGATTTTAGTCCAACAATTAGGAAATAATTAGCGATTTTAATTAACATGCGTCAAAATCGCTTACGAAAATAACTTTTTTATATGCGAAAATAAGCTATATATTTTATGTTTTACATTTTTTAAAACTGTACTTTATGTTACTTTAAAGAGCATGTTTGCACATACTTGTATACGAAAAATAATTGATTTTATACCAAAAATGAAGAAATGAACAGCAAATATTTATGATGTGAGCGTCAAAATCGCTAACGAAAATAACTTTTTATATGCGAAAATAAGCTATATATATGTATATATATATATGAGGTTTTACGTTTTTTAACATTGTATTTTACGTTACTTTAAAGGATATATTATTGCCCTTACTTGTATACGAAAAATAATTGATTTTGTACCAAAAATAAAGAAATGAACAGCAAATATTTATGATGTGAGCCTCAAAATCGCTAACGAAAATAACTTTTTATATGCGAAAATAAGCTATATATATGATTTTTTACATTTTTTAAAACTGTATTTTATGTTACTTTAAAAAACATATTTGCACATACTTGTCTGCGAAAAAATAATTGATTTTATACCAGTAATAAAGAAATAAACAGCAAATACTTTAGATGTAGGCGTCAAAATCGCTGACGAAAATAACTTTTTATATGCGAAAATAAGCTATATGTTTCACTTTTTACAATTTAAAAATCTGCATTTTCTGCATTTTTGAAGAACATGTTTGTACATACTTATATACGAAAAATAATTGATTTTATACCAATAATAACTAAATGAACAGCAAATACTTTAGATGTGTGCGTCAAAATCGCTTACGAAAATAACATTAAGTGCGAAAATAAGCCATATGTTGGTTAATTTCCTATTGTTTTCTTTACATTTTCGCCCAATTTAAAGACAATGTTGACACATGTTTATAAATAAAAATCACTAACATTTGGTAGACAAATCATAAAGTAAAGATCGATTATCGTTTCATTCTTTTACAATAATAGTTTGTTTAAATCAAAGAAGTACATTTATTTTTATAGCTCTTTGTTTAAATCAATGCATATATACTGATAGTCATAATAGCAATTTCTCAAATGAATAAAGAAATATTTTCATAATAGTCGCACTTTTCTTTGAAGTTTATACACCAAAGCGTTATCCGATGTCACCACAATCGCTTAATTGATTGTTAATTGCAATGCGCACTGCAGATAAATATACACGTGCTGTATATCAACAATAAATTAATCAAGGTGTGATAATCCAATCAAAAATGATATGTTGTTTGTAGTAGCAATTAAAGGGAACTATGGAGAGTAACAATATTATTTCAAAGAAACATAAATCGTTATTTTATATGATATATACTATTTTTCTATGTATTTTACTGAAATTACCCGTTTTCCTGATTATGATTTTAAATATTAATATAATGAAAATGTGACATAAAAAAAATCTGTGAATGACATTATAATTATTTATATTTGGTTGAAACCCATCGAAATGAGATGCATGTATCGTTCACCAAAAACAACAACAACAAAAATTATAGAGATTTAAAAGATTTGACTTTATTAAAGTTATTTTCGCAGTTAAAATCAACGAAATCGGCATATGGTTGAAAAAATCATTCATTTTTTTTTTTTGGTATATAGCCAAATACTAAATTAGTCTTTAAGATGATTTTTAGAAAATAAATAATTAAACACCAAGTATGTTATATGTTATATCAAGGTTTTAAATAGATTCGTTCATAAATTATTTTCGTAATAAACGCGGCTGATATATAGTTCCCGTTATTTTCGTTAATAAAAGATACAAATAATTGATTTTTTCACATAGAGGTATTTACTGTTATAGTGTTTAAAAAAGTAAAAGAAGGTATTTTTTTAAAAAAAAATAATAAAGTTTAAACGATATGGCTTATTTTCGCATTTATTACGGCTATAACGGTAACTGAAATCAGCGCGTCTGGCACATAAGTGATTACTATTTCGTTATTATAAGATTAAAATCGATCATTTTTCGTATGGGGGCATGTACTGTTATAGACTTTAAGAAATTAAAAAAATATATATTTCAAAACTAAACTGATATAAAAGATATGGCTTATTTTCGCATTTATTACGGTTATTTTCGTAAGTAAAATCAGCGCGGTTGGCATATAAATGATGATTATTTCGTTATTATGAGATAAAATTCACTCATTTTTTTCGTATGGAGGCATGTACTAATATAGTCTTTAAGAAACTAAAAAAAGAATTTTAAAAAAAATAAACTTATATAAAAGATATGGCTTATTTTCGCATTTATTACGGTTATTTTCGTAAGTAAAATCAGCGCGGTTGGCATACAAATGCTGATTATTTCTTTATTATTATATAAAATCACTCATTTTTCGTATGGAGGTGTGTACTAATATAGCCAAAGTAAAAAAAGAATTAAAAAAAATAAAGAAATAAAAAATATAGCTTATTTTCGTAAAAAATTCTTATTTTCGCAGTTTTGGCCTACCGGTCTCAAACAATCACTGCATAAAGAAAATAATAAAAACATTATTTAAGTCCTGATCGTCTGTATATTGTCGTTTTATTATTCCGAACAATTCAGTAAAGGATAGCTGAGGGTATCAGAATATGCAGTTGCGATTTTTTGTACTCGTGCAGCAATGTACCCTATATATGTTTTATGTACAATGAATAAAAAGTGAAGAAAAATTACAACCCGCTTTCCATTCCAGATACCGTCTGAGTTCAAATTCGAAAAAGATTTGTAGTAAACCTGGATGTACATATAAAATTGGTATACATGTACACCGATACGAAAATCACACGTTTAAATATCACGGGTAACGACGTGTAGATATTAAGGTGTTGTTTAGCGAAATTTCCTATGCTACGCCCTAACGAAAATGCGATATTACGAAAAAAAAAACGGCCGGTCCCTTGGCTTTTCGTAGGATCGCGTACTTGTATATTGTATCTTTTTGTAGAAATAACCAAATTGTAGCATTTATTTTTTCTCGTTGTGAAGTTATCACTAGAAGTTAGATAATTAAGGTAATAAGCGCTGTTTTACCCCATTTAACCTTTCGCCACTGGTTAAAACTGACCAATGCCGGCCAATTTATAACCCACAGGTTTTAACAAATTACTGTGAAAACCTTTGATTTGATGAACGTAAGTCCCGGGGAGCTTTTAGCTTCCATAAAGTACTGAGAAAATATATATTTAACTTTCAAAATATCTTAAAAAAGCATTAACAAAAACTTAATACCCGGACTGAAAAACAATTCACAAAATAGTTTTAGCCTCCGGTTTAAAGCCGATATTAACTTTACATTGTAAACAGATATTGGATTTCCATTATAGTATTTCGCAATATTGCATCAGCCGGTTACGACTAGATTTTATCAATACACATAACATTCTTTTCTGTTTTAAGTATTATAACGAAAAAAGTGGAATTTAAAATGTAAGTTTTATTTTATTATCTTTTTATTTTTTAACAAGCTTGTGTGTGTTCGGGTTTAACGTCTTTTTCAACAATTTTCCAGTCATATAAACGACGATGTCTGCAGCAGTGAGCACAATACCCAACTATAAAGTGCTGCCTCACTGGAATATCACGCCGTAGACACGTGGCATGATACCCCACCAGTCCAGCACTATCCCCTTAATGCTGAGCGGGCCCAAACGAGGAAGCTGTAGTGCCATTTTTAAAAGTCGTTGGTTTGACTCGGCGGGGATTGAACCCACGACCTCCCGCACTTGAAGCGGACGCTCACCACTCGACTACCGAGGCGGTTTTAAAAAAGCTTAAGAAAAATAATTATATGTTTAACTATTTACCAGTGTAAACAATATATTTATACATTGTAGAATAAGTATATTGAGATGTGTTTTTTTTTAATGTTATTTTGTTTATTTTATAGGTATTCAAGAATTCTACAAAGATATTATTAGCCAGACGAATTACAACGGAAAAATGCAAGACTTAAAAAGAAAACGAACGTTTAAAACAAAATATATCATCGGAAGACTTAAAGAAAAGAATGCAACCGAGCATGGTTGAATATCATAATACTTCATGTTGGGGAAAATCATTAACCGTGGGAGTATGCCATACTCATACATATAATTGAGAAACAAAAAAATTAATTGAAGTGTGCTTTAAGTATTGGAACTTTAATCAAAAACAGGAAACTTATCGAAGAAATATGTACAGAGTTGAATTGGTAAAAAATCAGCTTTTAACAGTAGGAATCTAGTAAGGATTCCATGCATAATGTTCACGGTTATTTATAGAACTTTTATCTGTAAACGCATGTCACTTCCGTTCAAGTTTATTTTTAACATTAGTGGAATTTCCTGTTAAGTTCAGGTTTTTTAAGTAACGTTTACCTGTAAACGCACGCATTTCCCGTTACGATGTTAATTTTATTTTAAGGGTTTAGTGGAATTTTGTTATTTTTTTTTTTATTTATATAACTTTTCCCGAAAAAGCCGCCTTCCGTAACGTTTGGGAGTAAGGAATATAATTTTTATGAGTGATTTTTTTAGTAGTAAAGAATATTTTGTTTTTGATACATTTTAACCCTTTTTATTAAAAAAATTTTATTTTTTTGTTCATTATGTTTAATTTGTTTATTCATATTTTATAAAAAAAACCCATAATGTTTATCCATTTTGTACTTTTTTTTATGAAAAAAAAACAAAAATAAACCCACACTACACTTTTTTTGTCTTGATATTGTTTGTTTTATATTTACTCCGGATATTTTATTATTTCCCCCTTTGGGTGGAGGAAGTCCAAAGGGTTCAAAGTACAAATTACTTAAAAAGAAAACCCTTGGTTGTCAATGATATTTCATTTAAATCATACCAGTGGTTGGGTCCGATTAAAATTATAAATTTGATTTTTTCCCGTCGCCCTTTGATTTTTTGTTTTGGTAGTTATTTTACTGAACACCCCCCTCTTTTTTAATTTTAATTGTTTTACATTGCCCAATTTAAAAGTTAGAAATGGTTGTTGATAAATTTTATTTTTTTTTACAATGGAAATTTCGTCTGAAAGGGCCCTTTCTTTGAGAGTAAATTTTGTATCCTTTACCACTTAACAAGGATGTAATCAAAGGTACCCCGGACTAGCCCAAATACGAAGAAACCCCCCGTTGTTTTTTTTTTGTGTTAATTTAATTATCCAGATTCCCTTATTTTTTTCTTTGATTAGGTGTAAGATAGGGGGGGGGGTTTTTTTATATTTCTCTTATTTTTAGTACCAAAAATCATACCATTTTAAAGTAACTCATGAACCGTACGGGAAAAACCCCAAAAAAAAAGGTAAAAAATACTAAAGGCCAATTTTTTTTGGGTTTTTTTGCAGCTACCGGAAGTACTGTTCGACCTAAAAAAACCGCCAAAGCTCAAAAACCCGCCATTTTGACCTTTGACTGGACTTTGTTTTTTAATCACTTTTTTTCCAAACAGACTTTTAAATTTGGTTAATCGGGGTTTTTTGTTAAAAGAAAAGGAAAAGTTCACGAAATTTGTCTGTTTAATCTAAAAGTTTTGGGGGAATTTTATTATATAAGCTTGTGCTAATTTTTTTTCTGTCATCTGTTAAATTTACTTTATTTTAAAATATAAATGATTCCTTTATATATTTTATATATATTTTTTTACACAATAAAAGTCATTTCCAATAGTATTATTTCATGTTTTTCATACAATAAAATTGCGTAAAACCCCAATATAGTGCTGGTGGAATATTTTTTTAATTTTAAATGTAATATGCTTAGGATTTTCTTTATTCCTTCCTTTTAATTTAAAGTTAAAATGAAAATCCAAAAAATTTTTTAAAATTTGAAAAATTTTAAGAGACTTCCAGGGTTTTTTATTTTTTTTATGAAAAATAATAAAAACTCATAAAATTTTGGTTATTGTGTATTCCTTTTGGATAAAAAACCCCATTACCAACTTCAAGACGGAAAGATTCCGCTTGCAATTATTTTTTGCTGCTTTAAATTTTAAAATGTTTTAAAATAAATTGGTTTGATTTTGTGAATCTTTTTCAGGTCTTGTAAAAAAAAAAACTGTTGGGTTTTGGGTACACCAGCTGTTATTTTAAAAGTTTTTATTATTTTGTTGTGTATTGTTGATTGTGTTATCATTTCACGAAGGTATTCCAACTTTGTTGCTTTCTTATTTTTCAGAAATTTAAAATTTAATTCCATATATATTAAAAATTAACGTGGAACCCACCAAAATAATTTAGTTACAATACCCTACCTGCATCCGCGGGCATTAGCTCTGAAAATTAATTCTTCATCATTTGTTAATTTTAATGTTATTTGTATTTGACTTGGGGGGTAACATGTTTTGTTCAAACTTTGAAAAAATGAAAAATTTTTTAATGGATTTTAGCATTTCCCTCATTACCACCCCCTGGTTTAATAACTCCAGAAGCAAAACCTTTATTTATACCAGCCTTGACCATCCCTGCTTTCGCACAGCAGTAGCATCTAAATAAATAAATTCTTTTGTTCCAGTAGATTTTACATAATCATTAGAAAAGTTCAACTAAATGTTTTACATTTATTACTTGTATAAATTATTACAATCATAGAAAATTTTTTCCATTCTGTTTAATTATTGGGTGATCAATTATTGATGCTGCATTATTAATTAAAGCAATTGACCTCCATCAGCACAGGTTTACCTTTAAAGAAAGTTTATTAACTTTAAAACTTACTTAAAAAAACATTAACCAATCAAAATATGAACTTTATCATTATGTAAAGTGTACCCACTTTTTTTGTTGTTTTAACTTTTTTCCCAAGACAGAAATTAAAGGTGTATCTAATTGAATAGGGGTTAGTTCGTATCTTTCACAATATGTTTTGTTCTAAACATGGGGTATTATATATTATTTTATTTTTTATAAATTAATCTGTTAATATGTTTATTTCTTGGCAATTAATTCACCAACAGCAGGTTTCTTAACGTCCACAGCGGGTTTTTTAAAACTTTTTAATATTTCTGTAATTTTATTAGCAGCTAAATTCCCGACTTCCGTTCCAAATTTTTTGTTCCACTTTCAAGAGCAGTTTTTCCTGCAGTTTCCAGGGCTTTTTTTCAGCACTACCAATTGAAGATGCAACAGAAGATGAAAAAAAATTTTGTTAAAGTGTCAAAGATACCTGTACAGAGATGGAATCTCCGGAAGCCAAAGGCTTACATGTATAATTTTTTCCGTTTGAGTATCAACGTTTAAAAATATTCCTTTTTTTTTTATCATAAAGTTTTGTTCATTATATATTAATTAATTTCTTTAGAATTAGGGTAAAACTTGTTTCAACCCCATTAAAATTAATTATTCTACCAAATACATCTGTAATATATATTCTATTTGAATTTATATCATTTGTATTAATTTCAGAATATCCGACTCTGTTTGGCTCTTTTTTAAATGGATAAGTTTTGTTAAATCGCCAGCACTTAAAGCATAGATAATATCACTAAAATTACCCTCAAAAAGTGAATTTTCAATAAGATTTACAATGAAGTAAATTGTATCACAGAGTTAGTTATATTTGGTGTCGTAGTTCCCATTCAGTATTTCTTAAAGTTTTTTTCTCAATCCAAGCAATGTATGAAAAATTTTACATTTGAATCCAACATAAAATATCATGAATTGAAAATTTAAAATTTAAACTACTTAAATCAAATTCCAAATTATTGGAGCAATGTCTGATTTATCAAATTCAAAATCACCATTACTTATTTATGTTTCCCCTGATATAATTTATTGATGTCTGTAAACTGTAAGAACCATTTGTAAATATAATATCTTTCCATTCTTTACCATTATTATAACGAATTGTTTTATTATCGTATTCGTCACTAATATTAATATTAAATGTTAATACTATCCAAACCAACAACATAAGTTTTATTTTTATTTAAAATTAAAGAACGACTGAATCTGACTGTAAAATCGCTTGGAGTATTTTTATTATCGTTTTTAACAGCTTCAGAACTTAATACTATTTTTTGTTCAATTAATTTATTTTTAATAGTTCATCAATTATGCTAATACCTTCATTTTTTAGTTCTTCATTATTATTTCCGACATCAATTGAGGCACAAATAAGCTCTAAGTTATTAACCAATTCTTCTGGATAACATGGACAAACGTCATAACCTTGTCCTCTAATTACTTTTTTAAATTTCATGGATCGTTTTTTTTGATAGGTAATCCTGATTTTCTGTTAATTCTTTAAATATTTTTCTAGAAAGTATTGAATGTTTTTATTATTGTTATATCTTTTATTAATTAAATCAATTAGGTCGTTATCTACCTTAACGTTAATTACTTCTTTGATCCTTAGCAATCAATTTATTTTGACCATAAAGTTTATTAAGATCAATAATTAAATTACCATATTGTCCATTTGGTGAAACTTTATATGGATTATGATGGTTTATATCTTGTCCATATGTAGGAGCCAAATCAAGAATATTATTTAACCGGTCTTTGTACTTTATTACTTCGGTTTGTTCATGTTTTAATTCTTTTGCTTCTTCTTGTTTTTTTTTTTATCTTTCGATCTTGATTTGCTGTTTATCGGACAATTTAGCTTCATAATATTTTTATTAACATCATCTATTGTTTTTTGAAGTCCTTCTTTATTTAATTTAAAAAAATTAAATTCATCTGCAGTAAAAAAGTCAAATATTATAGACGGTTTTGAATAATCATATTCTTCTAAAACATTAGTATCCAGATTAGTATCTAAATCTACTGTAGGTATTTTCTTTTCCTTTGGTTTTACCTCAGTTGATTCTTCTTCTGATTCATCAGTTGTTGGTACCGGTTTTTCAGTTATTCCCATCTTTTCTCTTCCATAACACTGCGAAAAAAGAGTTAATATACGGGAGTGTACGGGATCCCGTATATTACCCGTATACGGGAAGAAATACGGGAAAACTAAAATACGGGCGTGTACGGGGCTTGTATATTTAAAAGTCCGTATACTAATAAAATACGGATTTCCGTATACTATGAAATACGTAATTCTTAGTATACGATACCCCGTATATTATTGAAATACGGGAAATTCTAAAAAGGGTTATTCTGATCGTATTCAACACCGTATATTCCCGTGTATGTCTGGTGTACGGGAATACATAAACCCGTATATTACGAAAATACGGGACGTATATTTCCCGAATATGTTTCATATACAACCCCGTATATTTCCCGTATATTCTGGATATACGGGATATGTATAGTTTGTATATTTCGAAAATACAGGGATTAAATTTCCCGTATATTCTTCGTATACAACTCCGTATATTTCCCGTATATGCCGGAAATACGGGATTTAAATAATTTGTATATTTCGAAAATACGGCACGTATATGTCCCGTATATGCTTGGTGTACAACTCCGTATATTTCCCGTATATGCCAGAAATACGGGATTTAAATAATTTGTATATTTTAAAAATACGGGACTTATATTTCCCGTATATTCTTTGTATACAACTCCGTATATTTCTCGTATATTCTGGATATACGGGGTATGTATAGTTTGTATATATCGAAAATACGGGACGTATATGTCCGTATATGCTTGGTATACAACTCCGTATATTTCCCGTATATGCCGGAAATACGGGGTTTAAATAATTAATATATTTCAAAAATACGGGATGCAATCAATATGTGTAGTGAAAATTATATTCTCCGGCCATTTCAAAGGTCAAATGTTTTGCATGTTTTCGAACTTATACGTGTATGTAGAATGAATGCCAATATTGAAAGAAAGAAATGTTTAATACTAATATGACATGAACTGAAAAAAGCATTCACGGACAAAACGGGTTAAATTTTAAAATCAAAATGAATAATCCATCTTTCTTGCCGTTCCCGATTTTTTTTAACATTTAATCTAAATACGATTGAGAAAAAAAAAGGTTAATCATTCACCCCCTATTTTTTTGTAGGTAAATACCCGGGGATCATGCCATTGTAAAAACTTTTGCAGCAAAAATTAAACTCTTTTTCTGCACTTTCCAACGTTTGTGCAAAATTGAAAAATTTTTAAGAAAAAGAGGAACTAATCCTTTATTTTTTGAAGTAAGTAATTTTATTGGCACAAGTGTACATGAATGGCAATATAGCGATAAAACAAATGACAAATAAAATGCAAAATAAATTTTAAATAGTGACAAACCCAACAAACTTAGACAATTACATCATAGTACTCACAAACCCATGTACTGATTATTTAAAAAATTAACTATCACGTGCGAAATGACAGCCTTTGACTAAAAAAAAATTATAAGACATGTATTGATTTTTATTTATGAAACAATTCTAATATTTTTACAGACGAAAAATAATCGATATAATTCTGCGTCCAAAATTGAACAAACCCCTTTTGTTGTTTTAATACATTTTCGTCTGCACCGCCGGTAGGTCGTTTTTTTGGTTTTTGTGGGATAACATGGGCTGACCATTTTTGGTCCTTTGGCGACTTTCCCCTGTTTTCTTGGTGGGGATACCCCGGGTTGCCCAAACGTGCATTTTTTATCTGACGAGCGGCACCTGCTTAATGTCTTCCTCCAGGGGGAATTTTAACACTTGGTTAGGCTTAAACCCCGCATGGGTGATGGGAATGGTTTAAAGTATCGTTTAAAAAACCACTGCCAAAAAACCCACCCCGGGTGGGTCGAATCTTTAAAAAACTGTAGATAACTGCATTTGGAAATAAAAAAAGCACAAAAACCCCGAAGTCATTCATTTTAAATATAATTCAAAGAGCAAAAGATATGTTTTTTTATACCTTTTTGTTCTGTTCATTTAACTTTTACTTAATTAAAATCTTAAAGCAAAAATTTTTTTCAATCCTTGACTTTTGTTTCAAAGAAATTTGCAGATTTTATGTTAGTAGGGGGCTAGCGGGAATGGGAAAATTTTTTATTTTTCTGTGCGACGTTTAGTCCACGGCGTATGGGTAATTCACACGTGGCGGGTGATAACTATACGGCCGCAAGTGACACCCTTTATATCCCTGTGCCCATGTGATAACTAAACGTGCGCACGTGTTAGCTGATAATAAAAAAAGCGTGAAAGATCTAAATTTTTCAAAAATGGATTTTTTTTTAAAAGGGAAGTGTTTTTTTATATTTTAGCTGTTTTTCAAAGTAAGTGTTTTTGTTTTTGAAAAAAGGGATATCCGTAAGTTTCGTTGGTTATTTCACTTTCGCCGTTCAGCTAAAAATGCAAAAGGGATAGCTTCCGGAACGTTTTACTAAAAAGGTTATTATCGACTTTTTAAAATAAAACAATTCGCACGTGGTTTTAACATGTGCAAGTGTGGTGCTAACACGTGTGCAGTGAAAAATAAAATTTTTCCCTATGTCCCTTCATTCCACTTGAAACACTGGGGAGATATTTTATTTTCGGGTGTTTGGGTCCTTTAGTATTGACCTAGACATTGAATTTTTCGTATATTTCAAAAATTCATTTTCAGTCCAAATAAATAGCGATAAAAATTTTTTACATATATAATTCTTAGGTGATATTATCTATCGCATGTGCAGGTAATGGTCGGAAAAGCGTTTAGTCCAATATCGGGTAGGGGTTCGAGTTTTGGCCTAACTTTTCCCCAAAATTTTTTTGCAGCTTTCCACTTATTTGTAAAAACGCCCTGATTTTTATGGCCATTTATTAAAAGTTATCTTTTTCCCCCTTGTAAAAAAAGTAAATTTTTAAAAAATATTCTAGACAAAAAAAAGAAATTACAGTCAAAGCGTCTAAAAAATAAATACTTTAAGAGAAAAAATAAAATTTATAAAGAAAAACAGGTAGCGATAAATCCTTATTTTACTTTAAAAAAAAGAAACCGTGGAAACTGGATGGGTGACATGTTGACTTAAAAATTTTCAATTTTGTTAAAATAACGAAAACGCTCAAAAAAATTTGGCAAAGTTTAATGAGTGTCTTTCTTTAAAAACAAATGATATAAGCTTTTTACACTGATTTCCCCATCCCACGAAAATAAACTGTACATAATTTGGGCCGAACAGTTTTCTGCAACATTAATTGAAAATAATTGTATGCATTTTAAACTAAATCGACAGATACCCATGTCCCCTAACCCCGGGTAATCCTTGAAAATTTTTTAACATTTTTCTACCTGCAAATTGCAATATCAAAACCGATAATCCCAAATTAAACAAAAAGAGCGAAATTTTAATTTGGGTTTTTAAAATGCATACCCAACGTTGGGAAACGCTTCGTCGCTTCGCGCGTTTTATCCCGAAGCGATAACATCGCTCAAGTGACCGCCCGTAATCTGTCTTTTGCATT
This sequence comes from Mercenaria mercenaria, assembly GCF_021730395.1. Lineage (NCBI taxonomy): Eukaryota > Metazoa > Mollusca > Bivalvia > Venerida > Veneridae > Mercenaria > Mercenaria mercenaria. The sequence goes on along the minus strand of NW_026461246.1, from coordinate 24,536 downwards.
TTTAAGGGGGGAATCCGGAAAGTATTATTTGTTTTTATGTTTTAATTTTTATAAATGATTTTTTTTTGGACAAACCAGACATAAATTATATTTAAATTTAATAGGGAACAGGGTTGCTTTTTATTGCTTTAAAAAATTCGAAGCGTAAAAAAGGGTCAGTTTAATTTTGTAATTTAGTTAAAAAGAAATTCAGAATAGCCTTTTAATTAGTTATTCATTCATTCGATTGCCTTTCTTCCAACTAATCATTTAATTTTTTATTCATTCTTTCATCCGATAGCCCAAAAGGATGAGTCACCAAATGTGATGTTGCAAGTTTTTAAAATAAAAAAAAAATATACCGTGAAAAAATCATTTGATGAATCCCATTGGGTTAAAGAGATTAAAGTTGAAAGGACAAAAAAAAACCCCCAGATAAAATTTTATTTCTAAAAGTTTGGTACCCGAGGATAGTTTTAAGAAGAAAAAGGGGGCACCCGTTCATTCTTCGATTAAAACGGGAATCTCGGAAAAGCATTAAAAAATTTAAAATACAATCTTTTATTTTTAGAAAATGGGTCCCGGAAATCTGACAAAAAACGCTTTTTTTAGTGGCACTTTTGCAAAAATTGCAAAAATCTCTTGCCTCGTTAAGAGAAAATGTTTTTCTCTGCGAAATATCGGGTCAGTATGAAGTTTTAAATACATTACAGATGATTTTACCCTTACAGACTTGAAAGTCAGAAAGGGGTTTGTCAGGGTATTTTTGTTTCAAAGTTTAAATAAAAAAGGTTGGTAAAAATAAAAATCTAATTTGTGAATTGATTATTAATTAAATTTATAAGAATTTTTGTGATCAAAAAATACAACTACTATAGATTTTTTTGCATTCCAATTTTTAGTAACTTTTTAAAACGATAAAGCGGGAGCAAATAACCCCATTGTCGTTTTCCCGTAAAAAGTTTGTTGTTTTACACGGGGGTGGGGGGGGGGGAAATCGATAACAAAGCTTTGGTCTTAAAATTTCTTTATCTATGCATTTACAGGCAAACGGTTTACAACGAGTACTTGAATGAAGTTTAAAAATTTTAAAGTGAAATGCGGAAAAAAGTCGAATGTATATAATTTTTATTTATTGTAAATAAAAGAAATATTTAGTTATGAATAGGTATTAACATATTTAAAATCGTTAATTTTAAGATCTAAAACAAACATTTACTTTAGGACCAACTTTTCAAAAAAAAGTAATTGTCAGCTTAGTTGTTTTTTTAAATCGTTTTTTCAAGGGCCCTTTTTTTGCTTTTAAAACAAATTAAAGTTGACGTATTTCGATTTTTAGTTTGCTGGTATTTTTTAGTTCTCTTTTTACTCCATTTTCCAGCTGTAAATTTTCAAATAGACCAAAACGTTTTTTTTTTTTCAGAGGGCGCAAAATGATGTTTTAAAGGGTTTAACCAAAAAACCATAAAATTTAAAGTACCTATCCTTGGTAAGTGGGTTAAAAATTTTTTATGACCCAGCTGAAACAACACTGACGGATATTTTTTTACCCCCGGGAAAATATTGTAATACACAATAAATTTAATGGGTGTTTAAAAACTTTTGACAAAAATTTAAAATTATCTTATTTTTAGTGTAATGTATGCAATCTTGGGGTTAAAAAAAATTTAAAAAAATAACGCAATTTTTTAAAACGAATACAAAAAAAAGGCACGGGCCTCAGATGTTCCCAAGAAAAGAAAAAATTTTTTAATTGAGCCGTGATGAAGAAACCAAAAGTCTTAGTTTTTTGACCAGCTAGATCGAGACCAACGCGCATCCGCGCGTCCGCTCAGGGTCCTGCTGTTCGCTAACCTTTTTAAATTTAATGGCTTTAAAGCGAACAGCATGGATCCCGCCAGATGCACGGATGCGCAGGTGTCTGATCCATGCTGGTCGCAAACCCCCTATGTGGTTTTTTTTCATGGCACGGATTATTTTTTTTTAGAAAGAATATTAAGGTGATAATTTGCCGTTATGCAGTATAAAGTTTCGGAAAAAATGAGAATTAATGTTTTTAAAAAATTTTTACGATAAAAATTGTTTTTTCACGCGATTAAAACTAAACCTCCCCTTTTGTTATAATGGTAAGACTTGGAAAACTTTTTTATTGCCCCCTGCGGTCAGGGTTTTTTTCCGGGGCGACCCCTTTTTTTTTAAAATGACATTTTTTTTAAAAGTTTATGAAAAAAAGATTTTTTTTTTAAGTTTTAATGTGACAACTTCACTTAAAGGTATCCTTGTGAACTGATAATTGTGCTTTTTTTAAACGAACCTCCTTTCAATATTTTACTCCGTAGTGTTATTTGGAATTTTTTCGTCAAGCATATCCTGGATTTAAGGGGTATTGATTTAAGGGAAAATTAAAGCCTGTTTTTTCCCGGGGGCTATATATTTCGAAAAAAAAAAAAAACGTGAGAACATAAAAAATCTCGCGGGAAGGTTATTTTTGCTGTCTACCGTTTTTTGTTACTCTAGCCAGGCCGTTCACGTGCCGAATAGCATGCGCCGTGCAAAAACCAACATTCTGAAAACAAGTGGTCATTTATTTGGAAGAAAAACGGTATGTCTTAAAATTTTCTTCAAAATTTAATCAAACTGACCATTTCTTTTTTTACCCCAAAATTTGCAAGAAAATGTTACATAAATTTTTATCGAATATTTGGCAATCTAATTGAAAAAGAAAAATTTTATTTAACCCTGATATTATTTTTATATTTTAGTTGGTTAATCTATGAGATCTGGATAATTTTTAAAACCAGATTTACAGATGATTAATTTTATTTGAACTGACAAAAAGGGGGGAGTTTATGATGAATTATTACTTTTCTAAGAATAAATTTTTCTGACCCCCGAATGCGAAATTCTGGGAAAATTCTTCGTTGTTAACCCTTTAAAACGTTTTGAGCAAATATATCGTTTAGAAATTTTTCGTCACAAAGTTTAAAGAGTATTTTAAATTTTTTAAAAAAAAAAGTTTAACAACGCCTTTATGATTTTCATCAGTCAGATGTTCGCAAAAACCCCGGGGGGCCACGGTAGACCTCTGGGTTTCGAGAATGCGTTATGTATGATATATTTTATCCCAACTGTACAAAAGATTTATTGTGCTTTTGAATAAGTTCTAACACGGAGGATTGCGAATGGGGACAGGTTAAGGAACACAATTTAGCATAGTTTACGTTAACACTAGGGTTTGGTTTTTAAAATTTTACCGTGGCTGTAGTTTTGAATTTGGTAGGGAAAAAAATGGGGAAGTGTCATTTGATCCCCTTCCCCCACTTTATGTCTTTTGAAGTTTTTGCGGGAAAATCTCTCTTTAAAAAATTCTCCCCTATTTTTGTTTTACTGTAAGTCAGTTCGGACAATCCATCAAATGAGGTGGGATTGACCCGGACAACGTGTGCGGCCTATGAAACCGTATTTTTATTTAAAAATTTTGGGAGATAGATTTTAACGTAAAAAATTTAAACCGAAATGCAAAAAAACCTACATAGAAATTGTATTAAAAATAACCACGTTTAATGTATCTAATTTCTTTTCGCGACGAAATGAGTGTGGGCGTTTGACATAATTAAAATGTCATCCCTGCCCCTGTCTTTTATTGTCATAATTTTACTCATTTAATAAATAAATTTTCGTATCTATTGTTTTTAAAAGTCCATTTTTTTTAAATTTTTTTGGCTGCATTTTTTTTTTTTTCCCGGTTGACCAAGGGAAATTTTTTATGGGGAAATTTAAACGGGACGACTATTTATTTTACGATAGAGAAAATTTTTAGGTGAATTTCCCCTTAGTTTGATCAAAAGGTGCAGACAGACGCCCCCGGATGGCCATTCGTTTTCAAACTTGTAAAACGATAAAAGCTTAACTTATTGAGATCAAAAATGAAATTTCCATGGGTTCATCATTTGTAAACCGCTTTCATATGTGTTCCCGTAAGAACCAAATGGCTTTTTAAGTACATCTTCGGACATTAGGGGGGGTGTTGCTCTTTTTAGAAGACGGCAAATCGAAAAAACCTTTAGCGGTAAACAGCATTTGGGGCAAAGAAAAAGTACGCCCAAAATAAAAGGTGATACTCAATGATTTGTTAGTAAACCCCGCGAATTAAAAAGTGCGAATTGCATTTTTTAATTAGAAAGAACATAATAAAATTAAAAATGCTTGATATTATTTATTCTCACACTTAAAACTGTTATTTTATTTTGGGCAAAAAATGAAAAGATTTATAAAACCCTTTGAAAAAAGATTTAAAAAGTTTAAGTTGAAAAAATTTTTAGTTTAAATTGACAGTCTCCAATTAAAACAATAGATTTTTTCGCATACCCCGTCTTTGTCTTGCTTTTTTTTCAACATACCCTATCTCTGTAGGTATCACCGACATTTATTTTTTATCTTTCCGGTGTGCCCTAACAAAATCAGTTCAATAAAGAAAAATACGGGTTTGTTACTACACATGCAAAACGGAAAAGTCTGGGAAATGTATCTTTTTAAAATACGGCCCTGAATTCCCCAAAACGAAAAACCCAAAACATCTAAAGTGACACAAATAGGAAACTGTTACTGCATCTTGCTAAAGGGGGAAAAACTGGGGCCGATATCAAAAAAACAGGGTTTGTAATCCCGTATATCAGATGCAAAAACATTCCCTATATGACACAAGTACGGGATCCGTATATTGGTATACCCCGCATATCGGGCTAGTCCATGCCCGTATTTCAAAAAATACAGTTTCGTATATGCCCCCCTAATGACAAAAGTACGGGGCCGTAACTTAGCATTTCTTTGGGATCGGAAAAAAACCCAAGCCCCTATTTAGAAAATACAATCCCTTAGTCCCGTATATTGATGCAAACACAGTCCGTATATGCAAAAAAGGGGTCGATACTGTATATATGCGTATACGGAAAAATCCCAAGCCCCCATATTAGAAAATACAAGTCCCTATATGCCCCCGTTTTAGTCAATCAAGTCCGTAATTGACAAAAATACGGGGTCGATTCTAAATATATTTGAATATACAGGTCGTATGTGTTCCTATATTCTAAAATACGGATAGTTCGGGGAAAAAATTCCCAAAAACCCTTCGAATACTGAAAATGAAACTTATGTTTTAAAAAAGGGCACGAATAAACACCCTTTTTAGGGTTTTTTTTTTTAAAATTCGTTATTGCATTATAGGGAAAAAACATTTTGTATTTCGGCGATACGGGGTCCCCTATATGCTGACAAATATACGGATCCCCATATAGATGTTTCCCAATACGGGATGTAATGGGCCCTATTTTTTTAAAATCATCCCGTATAATCCCCATTTTGAAATATACGGGGCCCTACACTCCCCTATTGCCCTTTTTTCGCAGTGTAATCTTTAATTTTTGAAATTATCCCGTTTAAACATCTTCGCAGGGTTTATTCCCCAACATTGGGTATAGGGGCTGGTTTTCCCCCTCTATGGGAGCCCGGGTTTTAAAGCTGCGTTTTTAGATTCTTCCCGCTTTTTTTTAGTTAATCATAAACCGTGTCAGACTTTTGAAAAACTTTTTTGAAACGTATTGCTCTTTAAATTCAGGTAATGCTTTTAATTCTTTTTGATAAATTTTTCTTTTTTTTTTTCTATTCCTTCTGTAATTGGTTATACATTTTTCGGCCTGTAGCTTTTTTTTATTTTTTTTTCTTTTTATTTCTTCTCTTTTAGCTTTTACTTTTTGTTGTTTTATTTCTCTCATTTCTTTAATTTTTCTGCATTTTTATAATAAAATAGATAATGTAATATAATGTAAGATAATGTAAGATTATTATATAATGAAAATTCCTAATTATGATACAAAAAGTGATAAATCTAATAACATTAAGCAAATTTATCCTTTTATGCCAGATTCATGTTTTAGAATGTTAATATGTGGATCTTCCAGATCAGGAAAAACAAATAGATTAATGCACATGCTTCGAAAACCTCTTATATTTTATGACAAATGATACCTATATGCTAAAAACCTAGAACAATCTAATAATCATGATTTTAAGCTCCCCAGTGGTGTTTTTGCCACTGACCGTTCCAAGGCGGTGCCCCACTGTGTTCCTTTGTTTGTTCGTAGTGTCCTCTTGTGTAGGCTTTGTGTGTGTGTGTGTGTGTGTTCCTTTGTTTGTTCGTTTTGTCCTCGTGTGTTGGCTTTGTGTGTGTGCACGTGTATGTGTATATGTGTGTGTGTTTGTGGTGTGCACGTCTGCGTGCTGTAGGTTTCGTTTTGGGGAGGCTGCGATTTTGGTACGTGGCATTCCCTGTTTGATATTTGTCTTTGTTTTAATAAATCACTTAAATGAAATTGCCGTTGAAATTGAATTAGATCCAAATGAAATACTTGAATATTCTAATAATGAAATAATTGACGTTAATGATCTTGAACCAGATAAACAAAAAGTAGTAATATTTGATGATTTTATATGTGAAGAAAAAAAAGGTTCAGAATGAAATAACAAAATACTTTATTCAAGGATGTCACAAAAACTGTTCTGTTATTTATTTAAGTCAGTCTTACTATAAAATACCAAAAGATATCCGAATTAACTGTTCACATTATATTTTGTTTGAAAGTCCAGGTAAAAAGGAAAATGATATGATTTGTAGTGAACAAAATATAGATCGTGATTCTGTTGCTAATGCAACAAAACAAAAATATGATTTCTTATATGTTGACAAACCAAGAAAGTTTTTAAGAGAAAACTTTACTGAATAATATAATGGGAGTTTTTAATGATGTAAAACAAATAAGTGAACCAGACAGTATAAGTAAAGTTAAATTTGATATTGATTTAAGTGATTATGTTAATAAAAAACAATCCAAAAAGCTTAAAAAGGAAATGGAATCGTATCTTCACAGAAATAAGGAACTTGATAACACAATGAACAGAGCATTAGATATGGGAGGTAATGAAATAATCAACCTAGGAAATCCAGATAAACCCAATGATGCAGTTCCAAAACGGTTTTTGTTTAAAAATATTCAAAGTGTAATAGAAGACTATAATCTTGAAGACATCAAAAGTATAAAACAGATATTAGAAGAAAAAGTAAAGAATATTGAAGAATTAGAAAAATATTTTAAAAACAATTCATTATTAATAGTTGAATTACAAGGTAAAATTGAAAAAGAAATGAAAGCTATGGTTGATTCTATTAAAGAACTTGAAGAGAAATCTGATTTGACAGATGACAACTTAAAAGAAGTATTCCGGGTCAATTTAAACATTTTATACAAGCAACATCAGGAATTAAAAGTATGATTAAATATGAAGAACTAAAAGACAAGATTATTGAAGCTGAGAAATAGTTACAAAATATGTATCAGTTAGAAATCAGAACACAAATAAATAAACTAAATACTGACTTTACAAATAAATTTGCAGAATATAAATCTGAACTGGAAAAGGCAGCTTCACAAAGAGGTGACGACCATGATACAGCATTAGATAACCTTGAAAAAGAGCCTAATTCTAAAATAGAAAATTTTAAGAAACAACTTCGGATCTTGATTAGTAATGTTGACACAAGTCACAATTTAAAGTATGCGGAATTAAGTACACTTACAGAAATAATACAAAAAGATATTAACGAATTTAATACTAAAAGAAAAGAAATTAAAACTGAACTGGATTTTGTAGTTGAAAAATCAGTTAAACAAGGAGAATTAATTACTGCTAATACTCAAGCAATTTCTACTAATGTTGAAGAAATTACAAAGTTAAAAAATGCATTTTTAAAACAAGAAACACAATTATCTAGAACAAAAAGTACTGTTGACAATTTATCTGTTTCTGAAGTTGCTACAACAAAACGAGTTGATGATTTAGCTGATGTAATTCTTGAACATGAAAATAAATTTACAGAATATAAATCTGAACTGGAAAAAGTAAGACTTGAAGTATTTCTTTTTGAACATTACAATAGCAGACAACTACATGTAACGTTTTTAGGTCATAGAAGATATGAGTGAGTGCGTGAGTTGGGTTTTACGGCGAATCGACACAAAATGGTCATATATCGCCGACATAGAAGATATGATATTGAAGATAAACAGTTACAACAAAAAGTGACAGATACCATAGGTTTTTTTTGCATTATTTGGAATACGAGTTAATAAGATTACAGATTATAAAAGTTTTATTGGAAAAACTACAAAACTACAAATAATGAATCTTTTATCCGACAAGATTGGGATTATATAATTGAAATAAATATTATCATCGGCTCTGGTAAAGTAGATCGTTTTATTTTTGAATGGTATGGTGATTACACAAATGGAATAGAATATATAACATCTGAGGTTAAAAATACAACACTGGTTTTTAAGAAAAAGCGAAAGAACAATATTTGCAATTTTGCCAGATCTAGACAGAGACTTACCGATGGATTTTACTATAGAACCAGGAAGTTATGTCAGATTCTATCTAGTTAATTAAAGCTTTAAAACTTTAGTTTTAACTTATTACTGTGTTTTTATATAATGGGAATATTTAATAATATAAATGAAAAAGTAAATAAAATAGAACGGCAAATAATAAGAAAACCTACTTTGTTTTTAACATCTCCAACAGAAAATGTTGCTGGATTATTCCAATGGAAAGTTGTAAATGCTAGTCCTGGTTTAGTTCAAAATGGTAATAATGTAACAATCAAACAAAATTGCATTTTAATTATTCTTATGCAATTAAATCAGATAAAGGAGAAGCTAAATTGGAATTAAAAATACAAAGAAAATAAAATTCTTCAAAGTTACAACGTAAAAGATAACAGAAAAAATGAATCTATTTCTATTAATTATGCTAATGAATTTAAAATGAATGATGTAATTTATATAGATGGTTTAAACGTTCTGAATATTCAATTAACAATTTATGGTTCTGTAATTTATCAATACCATTATCAAGAATATATCTTTTATCGTCATAACATGATAAAAACGTTTTATTTATAACATAACTGGAAAGATTGTGTTTATCACAACGAATAACTTTAAAGGTGTGATTACTTTGTGTTGAAGTCGCCATATGACCTATAATTGTGTCGGTGCGACGTTAAACCCAACAAAACAAACTTTGTATTGAATTAAACAAAGTATCTTTGTAATTTTTATGAACTATTGTTTTCTTAACAACATGCTTTTTAATTCCTTTACATTTTTAATATTAACTTCATTTTCTAATAAATATGAAACATTTTACTTCTTAATCTGACAAATTCAGCAATTGGAATGCGGCAGCTTCTTTTTGAATTTCCAATTCCCTTTTTTGTTGTAATCAAAATAACTCTGTTTTTGGGTTGTAATCACTATTATCAAAAAAATCTTTGTCCTATAAAAATCCTTCTGTGCATCTTTGGTTTTTATTTCATAACATAATGAATCAGTGTCAGTGAATAGTAATTTACAGTTGTCTTTATACTTTTCCTTAATGGAATTATAATGAAAATCGTACATTAAATATTTTGATAAATCTAGAATACACATTCCAATAAACAAGGTCTATTTAAATAAACTTTCTTTTTTTTTTATGAATCCCAAAACAAATTCTTATTAAACATTGTTGAACTAACAAATGAAGGTTTTGCTATATATTTTAAAAAAGATTTTCATCTGTGTTCATTTAATATTGATTCTTTTACGTAAATTCTCCATCGTCTTACTGAAAACTGAGTTGTTCATGAGTTTAAAAAAGTCTTTTACAAAAGAATTTTTTGCTTTAGATCTTTTTTGAGTATTAAAATCAATATATCCTTTTAACCAAGGACTTTCGTCAAAAGTTAATATTCTATGTATTTGTGTTACTTTTAATCCTAATTGTGTCTAAAGTTCTAGGTTTTTATAATGAACTACATAATTTTGCTTTTTCATTAAAGTTGGAACTAATTTTTTTACATTACATTTTCCTATTTGGAACTTACTTTTAATATTTTTTACTATAATTTGAAAGTCATTCGTCTGGTATTTTAATTTTTTCAGGAGCCAAAGGATAATCGCTGTGTACAGCATGTAATTCTTTTGGATATTCAAGATCACATTCAATTATAAAGTTAGTTTTACCTTTTGCAATCAATTTCTTATATAGTTTTTCGGTGACCCATTTAAAATTTCCAGTGGGTAAAGGTTGACACATAGCCCAACCGTAAAGGTTATTGGCGTCAAGGTACATAATGTATTTAGTTTCTAATTCAGGATCATAATCTTTCATATATTTATTGTTTGCTTTGCTGTGACGATTAGCTATATAACTTATTCCTCCTCTCAGTCCTTTTTCAATAAAAAGATACATATCAATATCAGTTATTAAATCCAGATTTATTCCAGTCATTTTTAACATTGCATCCCATGCTAACCCAGGACTACTAAAGTAATGACAAGGGTCAAGTTTATAATATTCCAAACATAGTTTTCTAAAATTTTCAAAAACATCAGCTAAATGTAATACGTCAGTTTTTAAATATATATCATGATATTCTCCCATTGTTTTAATTTTAAATTTATTCCAAACAGTTTTAGCATGCTCATATTCATTGTCAGATATATGTGTTTCGTTTAAAATTGAATAAAACGCTTCTTTAGGAGGTAATTCTGTTTCTTTGATTTTTTTTAATGAATCCATGTAATCATATGGATAAATACCTTTTGTTTTTAATAATTCAAGTGCAACCGAAGGTTTCAGCTTCGCAAGTTTACTTTTACTAAATTCTTGAAATGTGTACTTAAATTCTGGAATATTTTTTACTAAGTTATCCAGGATGGACATAAATTGAAAACTATCTATAAAAATCTAATCACTTACCATAAATGCCATATATTTTCCTATTGTTAGGAATTACATCAATTTTTTTTTTTAATTTTCCTATTTGTGCATAATAAAATGGCCATCATAACCTTTTAAAAATTATGAAAAATAACAGGAATTTCGTGTGTTAGTCTAAAATTAATATTACAGTCTTGATTAGCACTTCCTCTAAATTTTCCTGTTATATGATAGTGATCTCGGACCGGAATGTCATTTTCCTGATATTCTTTTTCACAGATATGACAAAAATTTTGTTTTTTAAATTCACTTTCATCTTTAGACATTCTCAAGTCTTTGTTAAAGTTTTCATTAAATATTTCCTTACAATATTCCTCTTCCTCAAGCATTTTTTCAATAAACTTATAAACTGCATTAGGACCTCTGTAAATTTGTGTTGGTTTAGTATATTTATCGTCATAACAACAAACAACTTTATAACCGTAACCGCAATCTATATGTTTTTGATATGGTTCAGTAAATGAAGATTCAGGTGATGGTAAAGCAGTTGATATTTTTTCAGTTATTGATTCAAAATCAGCATAAATTACGAAAGGTACTGTTAAACCTTTATAATAATTTTTAAAATGTACTTTAGTTCCCTCTTTTGGCATTTTTACAGCTTGAACGCCATTAATAGCTAAACAATTTGGAATATGTTCATTTAATATTCTTTCTTGTGAAAAATTTTGTAAACATGATTTGTAAAAATGTTTTTTATTTTTACATTTTGTTTTGTTCAACATTAATCTATTAACATCTTTTATCCAAACAAAATGGTTTATCTTATCTTTATTGATTAATAACATGTCACAATGTTCTTCAAATAGATATTTTGAAATGTACAATGGATAAATACTTGTAGGTTCTTCATAACCAACTATATTAAATGAAATATAATTCTGAGTTTCTATTTTAGGTATTTGATTTAATGTTACAGGAAATTTTATTCCTTTATAATTGAGTTATTCTATATGCTTTTTTATATTTTGAAACTCTTTGAGGATCTTTTTCAACAAGAAATTTGTAAGCTAAATGACACCATCTAAAACATTCATTATCATCATTCTTTATATTTATCAATCCTTTTCTATGATGTTGTAATGGTTTTGGTAATTCTAAATAACTAGAAGCAGCTAATGGATTATATTTATATCTATTTATATAATGAGCATCAACTGACTCTATTTTCTAGCCACTTCCTTCTGAAATCCAATTTCCAATTATATTTATTAATTCACCAAAGGCTTGATGTAAAGTGTTTTCTATTTCGTTTGTGTTAATAATTTCTAAAGCCTTTGATTGAAAATGAGCTGATTTATATATTGTATCCATTTTCGCAAAAGTTATTTTTAAAACAACATTTATTTTTATACCTTTTAAAGTTTTAAGTTCAGATTTAAGAATACTAAATGAGTCTTCTATATTTAAATATAATTGATTTTTCGGATCATTTCTATATGTAATTTTAATTTCAAATTTCTTAAAATATTGCTTTGTAGATTTCTCAATTTCTCTAACAGCCATCTATATATTATATTTAGAAAAAAAATCTCTAAGTTAAAAAATAAATAAATAAAGTTTAAGAAGAAATAAAATATTTAAATTTATATCTTTTTCTATTAGTTTTTGATATTCCACTTTTTACTCTATTTTTCCCTTCACTGCACATTTTTTTAATCCAGAATTAAAATCAAGGTCTTTAAATGCTGCGTAAGTGCTTCTATATATTTTTTCTTCATTAGTATCATAATCGGTTGCAATAACTGTTTTAGGATTGTTTCGATGATTATTTGGTCTGGGACAATCACATAATATTTCATTGTTTTACTTTTCAGGTAATAAACAACCACAATCCCATTCAAATAAATTCTTTTTTAAAAGATAAGGATCTATAACATTTTGTAATTTATCAATCACATGTCTTTTATAATCATCGCTAACTATTTGATTAAGTTTTGATTTAATAACCTTTCTTCTTTTTAGTACTTTTTTATATGATTTTTTATCTTCATTCATTATTTCTCCTAAAGTGCTAAATAATTTTGGCATAATCATTCTATCTACCTTTCTATTAACCATCTATATAATATACTTATAATACTTATAGAAAAAAAATCTTTTAAAACGCACGTAAAAATACATTCAGCAATCTAAATTTAATATAACTATTCTTCTTTTTTATTTTTATATCCGTTAAGTTTAAATTCCTTCATATGCATTTCAAGAGGCATTGAATAGTCTTTTTCTTTCTGCATTTCTAACAGTATTGTAAAAATATTCTGAATAACTTTATTTGAATCTTCTTTATTTACTATTCCAATTCGTGCTTTTGTTATTAGTTGTTTTATTTTGTGGTGATGTAATTTAAAATAGCTTTTTTGTCTTCAACTTTTAGTCTATTAATAAATATAGTAATTACTGATGGAACAGCGCCAGCAAATGCCACAAATATAGGAATAGCAGGAACAAGTACTAATGCAGTTGAGCAACCAAAAATACCTGCTGTAATTTGTAATCCTGTATTTACTCTTCCACAAAATTTATAACTTGTTCTATAAGCAGCAGCAAGTTTAGTTAAGTGGTCTATTAATTGATCTGTTGTTTCTATTCCATTAGAAATTAGATTTTTGTTACTCATTTATATAATATATTTTTTAAATTAAATTTCTTCCAATTCACTAAACGGGATCCAGCTATTATTTTTTTTACTATAACCTTTCCATTTTACTAAAGCTTGTTTTTTCTTATAGTATCGTCTAATAACTTTTTCTATTCTGAAAACCTCTTGTTTAGTAGGTAAAAGTTCTTGCTCATAAAATGAACCCTGAATTATTTCATCATTTACATCTTTTATAGTGTATGTTCTGGGATTTGTATTATTAATTCCATAAATTATAAATATTTCCTCTGTCCAGTTTGGTGTATATCCTTTTTCAAAATGTCGTTTAAGTTTGCTTAAGCGAACTCGATCACGAATTTTAAACTTCGGTTTACTCTTTGGTATCTTTAAATTACCATATAAATTAAAGTAAACAGTACCTTTATTTAAGTTTTTACTGGCTTCAGTTGGTGTCATTTTTATACTAGAATGTTTTCTTTTGTTATATTTATCAACCATATCCTGTAAATTATTTAAATAAGTGTAAGTATTATTTGCTGTAAAATATTTCCACATTATTTTTTTTAAACTTCTATTAAATCTTTCAATTACTACAGCTTTTCCTTCATTAAATCTATGATACATGTTAATCTTATTTTTATTCAAAATGATTCAAACTTTTTATTATAAAATTCTTTTCCCTTTATCTACCCATAAATTTGTTTGGTGTTCTACCTTCAGAAATTATTTTTTCAAATGCTTCATAACAGATTCTCAAGTTTTTTTTCTTTAATGGAATAACCCAAGCATATTTGCTAAATATATCAATAACGGTTAACAAATACTTTACACCTTTATTATATTTTGCAAAAAGCTTGCATATCAACTAAATCAGCAGACCAAGTATCATCAATATCATTAACTATCACCCGTCGTTTCGTAAATTTTCGTTTAATTGGTTTATGTAATTCTTCTGCTAATTCATCACTCCGTGTTATTTCGGGGGTCTTTTTGAGTAAGCTTTTAGCTTCCAAGGACTTACGTCCAAGTAAATACTCAATCTCAATATGCAATCTTTTCTCCAAATGTTTTTGATTTAGTGTTCTTTAAATCGGAAAGCATTTGCTTGTCACATGTACCTTTTTTACACCGCTGTCGTAGCAAAAGTCATGGTCCATACATACTGCGTCTAGTTCATTAACAGGAGGTCCGTTATCCAAAGGAATTCCTCGCCCACAATAGTTATATCCTGGGAGTGTTAAACCTTTCTTAGGTAATTATTATTATTATTATACCAGATTTATATAGCGCCCTTTTCACGATCAATTTCACGTTCAAAGGCGCTTTACATAGTTCAAATGCAGCCACACAGGGTGCATAATTCATCCTCTACTAGTACAGACACAGAGCGATCTGACCAGAGGGACAGAGCGAGACAAAGCCCCCACGACAGAGAGATCAGAAATCAGATACAGTCTAGTCCGGTTAACTTAGCCTAGCTCGTTGCGAATAGACAGCCAGGTTCTTTAACGTCCCCAGGGTTTAGCACTGATACACGCAAGGATTGCCTGGGTTCCGACCATACCACCTCTAGTTGGTGGAAACACTGAAAGCGTTTCTGAAAATTCCCGAGTAGCGGGCCGGGGATCGAACCCCGACCCTCGGGTTTGGGAAGGCCAGTGTGCAAACCACTGAGCTAACCGTTAAAAGGTACATGCTTTATGAATATATAAATTACCCCTACTTTTAACAAACTTTGATTTCATTCTTCAACAAGATGACAGGTAGCCATTATCTTTTTTCTCCCGTTTTTTTGCTGTAACATAATGAGGATTTATATTATCAATAAATCTTCTTTCTTTCAAACAATATATTTTATTCTGTAAACTCATCTATATCATATGTATTTAAACCTTTTTACTGGGTTTAAAACCTGTGGGTTTTAAAAAGGCCGGCATTGGTCAGTTTAAACCAGTGGCAAAAGGTTAAATGAGGTAAAACAGCGCTTATAACCTTAATCATCTAACTACTATCACTATTAGTAAATGGTCGTGGTACAATTTGTTTCGAAATATTACGGGGGTACATTAGTAAGTTAACGCAGCTGTAGTTAACATTCTGACAGAATAAAATCTGAAAAGTAGATCCCTCGGAAGCACCGAAAACAAGGCAAACAGTGAAAATTGCAGACTCGGTTTGATTGAGTCTGTTCATGAGCAGTAATGGAAAATGCAACACTGCCCACGCCCCCTAGAACCGGCTTAAGCAGTATTCAATCTTCAAATCTAAATGAGTTGAAATCAATGATACCCGAAGGATTTACGACAGTGAAAAATCTAACTGGTAACTTAATCAACTAGGTAACATAATGTGTGTTTTTTAAATGGTTGACTATTTTATCATTTTTACTACGTGTTACTGGGCTCTGTTATTTTATTGATGGGTGTGGGTATAACAAATATGTAACAAATTATATGTAAATTATTTCAATTTAGTTTGGCTGAAGGATCCACCTGGAAGTCTTAAGGTAAAAGAACGAACAGAGGACATGGAAAAACGGATAAATAAATTCGAGGAGGATGAAGTAAGATTAAGTTGTCTTCCTTCCCGAATCCTAGTCTGTTACATGATATTCTACAATTAAAGTTTTTACAACCAAACGACCAGACAATATAACAATACTGTACACAGTCTATGGTGTTATTTAAAAGAATTGCCATCTCTCAACCTGTAAAGGCATTTGTGACAAGTGCCTTATTTTTAATTTCCTATTGATTGCTGCTGAAGAAAGTTGTTGAATGCATTACAGATATGTAATATAGCACTTTTAACTAATTCAATTACATAAAATCCTGTGTTTCTTGTGTGATAACAAAATGAATTGTAAGAAGTTTTATAATTTCACTTTACCTTTTATAAAAAAAAATACCGCAACCGTTAGAATATATTTGTGTTGTTACGACCGCCTTCTATTTTGGAGTCATATTACCTCCCTTTAAAGGAATAATTAGTAGAAAATGTTGTAAAATACCTTCTGCTCGGCAGTCGTTGGTGGCTATTATAGGAAAAACATGTAACAAGTATAGATACAAATGCTCTCAACATTGAAAGCCACATACTGGGCTGACCACACTTAAAACCGGATTCATAATACATGTAGAACAAAAAGGAATAACCAAGAACGTTAGTAAGAAAACTGGGGGCCATTGAACACCGACATTTGATTTGCAATGGTATGTTACACTCAATAAATTCAAAACAATTAATATAAAGAACAACGATCGTTCTACCGACTTGTTATATATCTCAAATAAGCTTCTTATAAATTGCTAATTCAGATTTGGTTTTAAAATACAATAGCAATTTAAAGACACTTCTGAGATAAGGTATATCAAAATCCCTTTGTTTTATATTAGTATAAGGTTTACAAACTTCGTAAGATTTTGGGTCATGGCAATTTTCCAACTGTATGTGGTAAAGTCATTAAACGTTTTATAAATAGAGATTATGACCCTACTGATTTAAGACACAGCGCAAGTTTGGTGTTCAGCCCTTTTACAGTTGGACGCTACGCTTTCTTCTTTGATTGTGTTTGACGAAACAGGTGGAGGAATCTATGATAAGTAGTTCTTAAATCCCACCAGGACTGAGCTAATTTGATTTTCGTTTTCTTGCCTGTTTCGTCGGGCCTTTAATGGTGTTTCCGTTGTTGCTCTGTCTTCTGCAAAGGCATTGCGTACATGCGTTTTAGGTTCTTAAGGATTACATTTATATATACAAGAGCAGTTTTGTGTTTTACATTACATGCTTTGTGTTGCCTTTGCATATGTTAGGGTTTCACCTGACGGGGAGAACTTTTATTTACATTGTCCTGTGACTTTTAAACATGGTGGGGGTAAGAGTGAGGTTAGGTGCACCAAAAACTAGTTTAAACTCCTCAGTGGTGGTTTTGCGTGCCCGTGTTCCTTTATTTGTTTGTTGTGTCCTTTTGTGTATTCTGTGTTTGCTGTATGTGCGCGTGTGCGCGCGTGCGTGTGTGCGTTTGTGTGTGTGTTGATATTGTGCGCGTCCGCTTGGGTTTGCGTTTAGGGAGGCTGCAGTTTTAGAACGTTGCTTTTGCTGTTGGATATTCTTTCTTGTTTTTTGGCGTCAAGTACGGCAACATGCCTGAAAAGACCTTAATGGACACGATTACAAAAATACCATAACAAATGTAATTCATCATCTGGATAAAATTTGGAACGCTTTATTCAATTTTCTGTTATTCCTTTATTTTGCATTTTAAGCATTTATTCTGTCTGTACATAACACTTTGTTATACAGTTTGCATGTGTGATTCATGTGTAATACTCAGATAATTAGTTCTAAAAATGTATAAAGTTCGAAGTCGCCAAGGTATCTACAGGTTACTCTATTTGAAACAACAATCTTTTATTTCAAGGATATCGGGAGCCAATGTGTGTAATCTATATATTGTCAATCTGAACTCTCGTTCCAAGTAATAAACTGGCAAAACTTATGTTTTTGTCTTTATCAGATTTACATGATGAAGAAAGGTGGAAAAAAGAGGTGTGTCATTATTGGAAACACAACGTTCAATAGCCTAAAAGAGTTACCGGGATGTTCAAAAGATTGCTCATATCTCTCTGAGTTATTCAATCAACTTGGTTTTAAAGTAACAATAGAAAAAGATATTACATCTAAGGTAAAGTAAAGCTGTTTATTTAGAATTTTCTGTACGCTTTTGTGATAAATATGTTTTATTATCATACATGTATTTGTGAAAATATTGCATCTTGTGTACACTCGGCAAAACACTTTTCAGTATTGAACACATATATTTTTATAAAGTCATCTCTTTTTAAGACTTTAAAGTGTACCCATTTCTCTCGCAAATACGAGAGAAAAGTATATTTGATACCTTTAAGTCAGCAATTTACTATACAGTTGATTTACTTAACAAGTCTGAAACCCACGTCATAAATTAGTTATTTTCAAAGACGTGCTGTCATTGGTAAACTTATTGATGACATCTTTGAGTTAAAAATTGCTGAAAGAAAAATAAATTATTCAATGCTTCTTGAAATGCATATCAGGGAATTTAAGTTGAACGGATACAGAGATAGCGATAAGGATAGGAAATCCTGAGAGTAAATTACACTTAAAATATGCCTAATGTGCGTTTTTTTCTTAAATAGTTTTCTTTATGTATAATATAAAGAGATCGTAAGCAGCTGTTTTGATTCTATAATTAAGATAAAATTGGCGTGTACTTTAGCTGGAAAAGTTCAATTGATAAAAATGTGCTCTGAACGTGCAAATCGAGTAAAATGTGGAATACAAAATGTTGACGGAAAAATTTAAATATCTTGAATCAGACTGAGATAAATTGAGGAATCTTCAAAGACGATACGTCAAGTAAATGAAACCTTATTATGCCCCCCTTAAAAGAAGGAGGGGTATATTGTTTTGCAATTGGGTCTCGGCGTCTCGTAGTCGGTCGGAATGTAACCCAATCCGTTTCCGATGAAACTCAAAAAACTTTTTGGGCCTAGGACTAACATTGATATGGGTTATCAGCCCCACGATGACCCCTTTTGATTTTGAGGTCTGTATGTCAAGGCAATCACGTGCCCCAAATAGAAAACGGTTTCCGGGATGAAAACTCAAGAACCCTTGGGGCCAGGATCATAAGTTGATAGGGAGGTTGGTCATACCGCCTAACCCTTTGTTTTTGAGGTCTTTTAAAAGCCCAGGTCACAGTCCCCTAACTTTAAAAGGGTTTCCGGTGAAACCAAAATCTTGGGCGGGACAAAAAGATAAAAAGAGGGGGTCATGACCACAATCCCCTATTGTTTTTGAGTGTATGCAAACGGGGCACATGACCGGGAACAAAAAAATATTTTCCCCCGGCCCAAATAACTCAAGAACGCTTGGGTCGTGCCCCGGAAAAAGATAGTTATGGCCATGCCCAAAAAAGGACCTCTATTGATTTGAGGTCATTAGGTCAAAGGGTCAAGGCACATTGGCCAGGAAACGTTAAATGGTTTCTGATCTTCATGCCAAAAACCTTGGGCCTAGGGCTTTGATTTTTGGTATGTAGCACAATCAGTGGTCCTCTACCAAAATGTTCAAAATTTTTCCCTGGGGTAAATATGGTCCCACCAGGGGGGAAAAGGGTTATATAAAAATTATAAAAAAAAACCTTTTGTCCAAAACCCAGGGCCTAGGGCTTTGATATTTTTGTAATGAAACATCTGTGGTCCTACAAAATTTTTCAAATTTCCCTAGGTCAATGGGTCGCACTGGGGTCACTGGGTTTTCATAGACTTATTAGGAAAAACTTTGAAAATCTTCTTGGCTTTGATATTTTGTAATGTAGCATCATCTAGTGGTTCCCTACCAAAATTTGTTCTAATTATCTCCCTAGGGTCAAATATGGCCCCACCCCAGGGGTCACATGGTTCATATAGACTTATATAGGGAAAAACTTAGAATCTTCATGTCCATAACTTACATCATTTCAATTTGGACCACATGTATAGTTTTGAGTGGCAAGATGAACCTTGACATGAGTTGACCTTGATCTTGACCTAGTGACCTACTTTCACATTTCTGTAGCTACAGCCTTCAAATTTTGACCACATGCATAGGCTTGTGTACCGAAAAAACTTCGACCTTGTTATTGACCTAGTGACCTATTTTCACATTTTTGAAGGTACAGGCTTCAAATTTGGACCCCTTTTGGAGCTCTTGTTAGTCTTGTTTTTAATATTCTTGATTCTTCTTGAAAAGATATTAAAAATAAATTTTGTTGCAAAAGTAACATTTACACACTAGCCAGTAAAGAACTACATATAAATCAAGATATGTTTAATCAAAGGCTTTAAATATTTTCAATGTAAATAAAATAAGAAACACTTCGTTTCAAGCTTTGATGAAATGATAAACAAAATTAGTATCTAGATTTCAGAAGTTAGTAGATGGAGATAGAGTCAGTAGATGCTCATTATATGATAGATATAAATATAGTCCCTTAGTTTCTTCAAGTTATCTATTATATTTACTAAGGTAATTACAACATCAAAGAAAACGAATTACTAAATATAAAGAACGATGATAATGAATGGTATAGGTGGTGCCATTTAGCTTACGAACTTCCTGTTAATGAAAACAAACAAGAACACATATCAAATTGGGAATGCCATCTTCCCCAAAACGAAACCCACAACACACAGACGTGCACGCCACACACACACACACACACACGCACGCACGCACGCGCGCACACACACATTCGCATACAAAGACAAAACGAACAAATAAAGGAACACAGTTAGGCACGGCCCTGGAACGGTCAGTTTCAAAATATAAGTAAATATATTTATTTGAAAGACTTGCCTACACTGAAATCAAATTTCCTGTAACATTAACTTAAATACATGTACCTTAAATGGAACTCATTTAAAGTTTGTTTACAAAAGTTACAACACTGTCCAATTGTAGATTTTAAACTTTCAGTATAAAGACCATTGTGATATGTAATTAATCAAAGAATATGACGATAAAGTAATTCGACTCAAAAACAAAGTTTTCTCAAAGGACCACAGGTTCTGATTCACTATGTCTGGATTGAGACTTTAATATTTAATAAAACAGGCGACAAACATAAACAGCATTTCTGCAAACCATGCTTACAATGTTGTTTTTTTTCTCAGAAAGAGTATTAAATCAGCATATACCGAATGCCACAAGAGATAGGTAAGGTATATTTTAAAAGTTATCATAAACAATTAATGGCACCTTTTTAGCTCACCCGAGCCAAAGGCTCATAGTGAGCTTTTGTGACCGCTCAATGTCCGTCGTCCGTCGTCAGTCGTGCGTCCGTCAACATTTTCTTAAAAAAATCTTCTTCTTGAAAACCACTGGGCAGAATTACACCAACCTTCACAGGATTGATCCTTGGGTGGTCCCCTTTCAAAATTGTTCAAAGAATTTAATTCCATGCAGAACTCCGGTTGCCATGGCAACCGAAAGGAAAAACTTTGAAAATCTATTTGTCCAAAACCGCAAGGCGTAGATATTTAGCATGTGACATCATCTGATGGTTCTCTACCAAGATTGTCCAAATTGTGCCACTGGGGTGAAAAGAGGCCCCACCCCGGGGGTCACAAATTTTACATAGACTTATATAGTAAAAAACTTTAAAAATCTTTTTGTCTAAAACCACATCACCTAGGCCTTTGTTATTTTGTATGTAGCATTGCCTTGTGGTCCTCTACCAGAATTGTTCAAACTATTTCCCTTGGTTGAAAAGAGGCCTTTCCCTGGGGGTACCAAGTTTAACATAGACTTATATAGGAAAAAAAATTAAAGATCTTCTTATCTGAAAGTTCAAGGCCTAGGCATTTGATAAAAGGTGTGTGCCTAGTGGATCTCTAACAAGTTTTGTTTTCAAATTATGCCCCTGGGATGAAAAGATCCCCCGCCCCGGGGGTTACTTGTTATAATTATGAGTTATATAAGAAAAAATACTTCAAAAATTATCAGATCATATTTCCTGGACTGTTTAATTATAATTACCTGATGACTCAAGCGATTAGGGATCACTTGACTGTGACCTTGACCTACTGACCTACTTTCTTGTTTTTTAAGATTAAGCCTGGAAATTTGGATGACATGTACAGTTTTGCACACCGATTTTAAAACTGTATTTCAGTGACCATGAATGTGACCGACCTACTTACCTACCTTCTAATATTTTAGCATCAGTTTGTCATTTGAAACATGTGGCTCATATTACTCAGGTGAGCGATTCAGGGTCATTATTACCCTCTTGTTGTAATTTATACCATCTTTTAAAACTTCATTTACTGAGACAAAGTCTTCGTAACTTTTCTCTCTACCATATCAAAACAAACATATTGTGGTTACGTCTGCTAATTAGTTTGTTGTTATGATGATAAATATACTAATCCAACGCAAGCCTTCTGCAGTTTATCAATTTATCAAAGCAGTACACGAAGAAGAAACACATTGTAAGAAAATAATCAAAAAACAATTTAACAAAGATATAAAAATGCCTATGAAAGATGAGGCTTTATCTAAAAACAGACTTCCTGTTATATTTTTGGTGAAAAAAGGTCAGAGATCATTATCAAATAGCAGGGAATTAAAATCTAGTGCTCACTCAAATTTTAATATTAATTACAGACTATCAAACAAAATTCCTGTTATTTTCCCCAATTTAAAATGTTATGACAGGTATTTTTATTACCATGCTTGGTGATTGCTTTACCATTATTGGTTATTGCAACACTTTTCTTTACTGTCTTTGCAACAACGAATTCCAGCTTAGTTTCTATCCTGATTTTAGCTTTTACTGTGGAGTGTGTTGACAATATTGAAGCTGTTTCCCATAAGTTTTAAATTTATCATTCATTTCTAAGAAGGTTATTAAATAATGTGCCATGGCCATCACCTCTGTGTGAAGCTGCCATTTCAAGATCAAATTGATCTTCTGCAGTTTTTCTTCAAATTGTGTTTAACAAATCTTACTTTTTTATCAGTTTATTTTTTTTTTCTGTTTTAATTATTCATGAAACATATTCTGTTTTCCTCAACTTCAGCAATCTTGTCTTAAGCTAACGGTTAAGCTAACGACCGGTTAACTTTTAAGGCTATGTGTCAACATTTCAGAAGATATAGAAAAACAAATGTATAAGTTAAGGACTATGAACAATAAAAAATCTTTACAGTAAAATCAAAAGTTCACACTAGTCGTTCCAAGCAAGACAAAAATTTTGAATAAAAAATAAACATGCGATTAAACTAACAGCAGGTTAAAGTTTCAAACAACTCAACACGGGGTCGGTCATCTTCCAAAATTATTCAAATTGTTCCGTTTATTTGCACAAGGGGCTGAGGAGTTAAAGATAGAGCATGTCTCCGATCGAGGTCTCTTCCGGAAGTGCTGAAATAATTTAACGTTCCTTTAAGACCCTCTGCTAAGATTGTTTAAGTTAATATTCTGATATGTCGAAAAGCATGGTCAACAGGGGCCTTGATCACATTACCGTATATGTATTATGTGGAAATTCTTCTGGTAGGAAACTGCTATCCCAGTTTGTTAACAATTTCACGCAAATGAATCGTCAAAAGCACTGCCGTCGTGGGGCGTGGCCATTTTGCATTTTATGAACTTAAAAAACGTTTTGTAAAAAAAGCAGGGTCCATTTTGTAAAAGGTATTCACAAATTTTGGTGACTCTCTACTTAGAGTTTTCATATTCTTCCGTTTCGTCAAAAATCATGGCCGCAAGGGGAATGGGGCGTGATCATTTTTTCCTATATGTTTATAATAAATTTAGAAAGCTTTTTGTATGAAACCTCTAGCAAAATCTTGAAAAAAGAGAACAATTATGGTCAATGTGTGAACGTCTTTAAATATTTTTCAAATTATACCGATTCACCAAAATACATGGCCGCCAGGAGACGTGGTCTCTTCTCCCTTTATGTATATAATAGGCAATTTAACAAATATCCCTTTCAGAAACTGCTTGCACAATTTTAAAATAGTTTCTCTTCGAGACCTGAACGAAGATGTTGCATAATATTCTACTTCGGCAAAACATTGTCTGCCAGATGTTTTGGTTACTTTTCCCTGTTTAAAAGTAGTGGGAAATCTACAAACATTCCGGCCTGAAATTGCTTTTGTTTGGTATTCTATGTAATCATTCCCTCAACCTTTTACTCCGCTCCCTATCACTCACGCAAAACACACACATTACCTGCTTGTATTTATTCAATAGACACTTTTTAATATTATGACTAATTACCATAATTGTAGAGATATTTGCCTTACATAGCCATTTACCTAAACTGTAAAAGCAAACGTTGTAGCTCAGGTGAGCGATGTAAGGCCAACATGTCCCTATTGTATTACAATGTATATTCCTTCTACCGGCTTAAATCATCTATGTTTACAAAATCGCAATTTAATGCAATCAGAAAATTTATCAATCTTGTTGTTTCTAGACACTGCCATTGTGTAGGCGTGGCTTGATATCCTTCTTAGGTCTTATATAATATGTATT